>NC_083571.1:45406889-45559389 GCF_027579695.1 Neoarius graeffei | reverse complement strand
TCACACTCACATTCACACCTACGGTCAATTTAGAGTCACCAGTTAACCTAACCTGCATGTCTTTGGACTGTGGGGGAAACCGGAGCACCCGGAGGAAACCCACGCGGACACGGGGAGAACATGCAAACTCCGCACAGAAAGGCCCTCGCCGGCCCCGGGGCTCGAACCCAGGACCTTCTTGCTGTGAGGCGACAGCGCTAACCACTACACCACCGTGCCGCCCTGTCTGCAACTGTAAGTGGAAAATATTTTCTTTCAATTTCCTGACTTTCCTTTGTAGAATTAAGGATCAGTGTACGTACTTTTATAGAAAGTACAGTTTTATTAGTGACATGAAAACGTCTAACTAGAAGGGCACTTGGAGAGTGCAGACTTCAGTGCATAACAAAAGGCCGTGTCTTGTAACGTTAGCGAAAGGGAAACTACAGTGGTGCTTGAAAGTTTGTGAACCCTTTAGAATTTTCTATATTTCTGCATAAATAGGACTTAAAACAACATCAGATTTTCACACAAGTCCTAAAAGTAGATAAAGAGAACCCAGTTAAACAAACGAGACAAAAATATTATACTTGGTCATTTATCTATTGAGGGAAATGATCCAATATTACATATCTGTGAGTGGCAAAAGTATGTGAACCTCTAGGATTAGCAGTTAATTTGAAGGTGAAATTAGAGTCAGGTGTTTTCAATCAATGGGATGACAATCAGGTGTGAGTGGGCACCCTGTTTTATTTAAAGAACAGGGATCTATCAAAGTCTGAGCTTCACAATTCATGTTTGTGGAAGTGTATCATGGCACGAACAGAGGAGATTTCTGAGGACCTCAGAAAAAACGTTGTTGATGCTCATCAGTCTGGAAAAGGTTACAAAACCATCTCTAAAGAGTTTGGACTCCACCAATCCACAGTCAGACATATTGTGTACAAATGGAGGAAATTCAAGACCATCGTTACCCTCCCCAGAAGTGGTCGACCAACAAAGATCACTCCAAGAGCAAGGTGTGTAATAGTCGGTGAGGTCACAAAGGACCCCAGGGTAACTTCTAAGCAACTGAAGGCCTCGCTCACATTGGCGAATGTTAATGTTCATGAGTCCACCATCAGGAGAACACTCAACAACACTGGTATGCATAGCAGGGTTGCAAGGAGAAAGCTACTGCTCTCCAAAAAGAACACTGCTACTTGTCTGCAGTTTGCTAAAAAATCACATGGACAAGCCAGAAAGCTATTGGAAAAATGTTTTGTGGATGGATGAGACCAAAATAGAACTTTTTGGTTTAAATGAGAAGCATTATGTTTGAAGAAAGGAAAACAGTGCATTCCAGCATAAGAACCTTATCCCATCTGTGAAACATGGTGGTGGTAGTATCATGGTTTGGGCCTGTTTTGCTGCTTCTGGGCCAGGATGGCTTGCCATCATTGATGGAACAATGAATTCTGAATTATACCAGCGAATTCTAAAGGAAAATGTCATGAACTGAATCTCAAGAGAAGGTGGGTCATGCAGCAAGACAGCGACCCTAAGCACACAAGTAGTTCCACCAAAGAATGGTTAAAGAAGAATAAAGTTAATGTTTTGGAATGGCCAAGTCAAAGTCCTGACCTTAATCCAATGGAAATGTTGTGAAAGGACCTGAAGCGAGCAGTTCATGTGAGGAAACCCACCAACATCCCAGAGTTGAAGCTGTTCTGCATGGAGGAATGGGCTAAAATTCCTCCAAGCCGGTGTGCAGGACTGATCAACAGTTACCAGAAACGTTTAGTTGCAGTTTCTGTTTAGTTGCAGTTTTGGTTGCACTTTCAAGCACCACTGTAAATGTGTCGATCCGCTTCATGACTCGGATCTGTTTCAAAATTTATTGGTTTCTTCCTTTGCCCATGCTACATCCTTCCACTAAGTTTAATGGAACTTGGTTTGGTAGGTTTTGCACAATCCAGCTTATAGACAAATAAACAAACCGTACCAAAAGCACAACTTCCTTGGTAACACAAATTACTTTTTTTAGAGGAAAAGATTAACTATACCATAGACTGTCTGCTCAAAATATTGAGTAGACAGTCTGTGGTATACTTGACAGACCTGGAAGTAGAGCACCGGATACAAGCTGCCTCCAAAGCATTTGGCTCCCTTCACGACCGTCTATGGTTGAGACACGACATCAGGAGGTCAACCAAAGTGAAGGTCTACAATGCAGCCATCCTACCATCACTCCTCTACTCCACGGAGTGCATGATCCTCTATTGAAAACAGATAAAGAAGCTCACCAAGACACAGCTCCACCATCTGCGACAAATTCTGGGGCTCCATTGGCAAGACAGGATAGCTGATGTCAAGGTGCTGAGGAGAGCCAAAACAACTAGTGTAGAGGCACTCATCACTGCCTCACAGCTACGTTGGGCTGGACATGTTCGGTGCATGCCTGACTCCAGACTCCCCAAAGCTGTCTTTTACGGAGAACTCAGCCAAGGAAGGAGGAACCAAGGCGGACAGAAGCTACGCTTCAAAGATGTGCTGAAGAGACACATGAAGAATACAGGAATTAACCCTGACACCTGGGAGCAAGCTGCCACCGACAGAAGTAACTGGAGAGCATCTGTGAGGTGGTCAATCAGAACCATCGAGGACAAGCATCAGAAAGAATATCAGTGAGCACATGAAAGAAGACATTCCTGTGCAACAACCGGACATGCATGCAGTGTTTGTGGACAGCTCTGCCGCTCGCGTGCAGGCCTTGCGGCCCACCTGTGGTCATGCAGGACTTAATCCTCTCTGCATAACAGTCATCATCAACATTGATGGGCTGCCGAAGAGACTCAAAATATTAAATGGGGATGCAGCACAATCCTTCCTGTTCTTTGTTTGTTGAAACAGGAAGGCAAATACTTTTGTTTTTATCTGAACAACATTCTACTGTACGTTTTTGCAAGCAGTTAATTTTTAGAGCCCTCTGCTGTCTGTGAGGTGAATTGCAGCCTTGTCCTTCCTTGTAACTGACTCAGTTATGTGTTAAAACTATAAATGCCTCATGAATTATTTTTCAAGGCAAATGTCCAATAACCAAAAAAGCGCAACACAAAGAAGCTATCATTCAAACTATCAACAAAACTAAAATTATGAACTGGACCTTTAATGCATATTACTATTTGATTTTAAAAATATACAAAAAGTTTCTCTCTCTCTCCTCTCAGTTTAACGGAGGTCTCAGGCAGTACTACATCAGCCTCCGGTGCCACTTCAGCTCTGATGTCTACAAGACAGAGATACTTGAAATCCGTGTCTTCCACCGGCACTTCCTCCAAAACCACCCTGCCTCCTATAGAGGACAACAGCGAATACAAGGGAAGGTGAGGAAGAAGCCTGTGAACACACAGCACACTCATGCATTGCTTTCCACTACTTTTGCCTGCAGGTGGTGCCATTTCTTTCTTTAATGTGAATTAAGACTTTCTTTATGCAGATCCTCTGATATAAGTTCCATTTTAAAGTGCTGTTTTGCACCACAATATTGTGATAGTATGATAAGGAAATGACAATGGCACATGCCTCGTTCACATTTGGACTTCATAAACCATTTCCCCTCTGTACTTTTTCTCAGTCCAAGTGCCAGACCTCCATCCACCTCACCCTCCGATCACAGCATCAGCACTCCAGAGCGCACTCATTTCCCCCGAGGGACGTCTAGCCGGAGCACCTTCCATGGAGCGCAGCTACACGAGCGCCGCAGTGCCACCTACAACGGCCCACCTGCCTCGCCCACCCTCTGCCATGACACAAGCACTCTAGCACCAGCACGCCGGGGCACATCCACCGGCATCATCAGCAAAATTACCTCCAAGTTTGCCCGCAGGTAAATGGTGCCAGCTGTGTGAAATAGTTAATGTAATAAGCAATACTTATGACCTTGCTCTTTCTTTTCATTTTACTCTTAGATATAGAATAAAATAATAAGGAATAAAACACTTGGGGGGCTTGTTGTTATGGGACATAATCAGTTTAACCATACCAAACTTAACCATATTAATGATATGGGGGTTTTTTTCTCAGTTAAACAATAGCGTTTTTTAAATCAATTAGTTATTAGTCTTATGTGGTGCATCCAACATAGAAAGCCCTGTGCAGTCGTTACTACAGAAACAATAGTGTACTAGAATTAACGTGCATTAATAAATGACTGCTGTCTAGGAAAAGAAAAAAATCAGAATTGAGAATTTAATAATGCTGTGTACAATGAAATCAGAATTGTCTGATTGTTACATGCACAGACAAATATATACTTAGTCAAAAAAATATGCAGCACAGTCATGTCAAATGTTTACACATAATGAAACTAACTCGAATTTATGAATGTCTTTAGAGACTAAACTGAAAGTTAATAGGCTGAGCATATATTGTTCAGTCAAAGTACAAATTACATAAATGATAAAAGCTTATTTATTTCTTGGTTGTTGGCTGGCTAACAGTAAGCGTAGCACAATTAGTTTTTCTATTTACTGTACTTGCTGACATCAAGCAGGCATTACTGACTTGATGTACTCAACTTATAACCCCAATTCCAAAAAAGTTGGGATGCTGTGTAAAACATAAAAAAGAATGTGGTGATTTGCAAATCATGGAAACCCTATATTTCACTGACAACAGTACAAAGACAACATATCAAATGTTGAGACTAAGAAATTTTAATGTTGTTTTGAAAAATATATGCTCATTTTGAATTTGATGCCAGTAACACGTTTCAAAAAAAGTTGGGACAGGGGCATGTTTACCACTGTGTTGCATCACCTCTACTTTTAACAACACTCTAAATGTTTGGGAACTGAAGAGACCAATTGCTGTAGTTTTGAAAGTGAAATGTTGTCCCATTCTTGCTTGATGTACAGTTTCAGTTGCTCACCAGTTTGGGATCTCCTTTGTTGTATTTTGTAGTTCATAATGTGCCAAATGTTTTCAACAGGAGACAGGTCTGGACTGCAGGCAGGTCAGTTTAGCACCTGGACTCTCTTACTACGGAGTCATGCAGTTGTATTATGTGTGGAATGCAGTTTGGCATAGTCTTGCTGATATAAGCAAAGCCTTCCCTGAAAAAGATATATAGTCTGAATGCCAGCATGTATATATCATTCAGCATTAATGATGCCTTCCCAGATGTGCAAGCTACCCATGCGATGTGCACTCTTGAACCCCAATACCATCACAGATCCTGGCTTTTGAACTGCGCACTGATAACAAGCTGGATGGTCCCTCTGCTCTTTAGCCTGGAGGACGTGGTGTCCATGATTTCCAAAAAATAATTTCAAATTTCCATTAGTTAGACCACAGGACAGTTTTCCACTTCGCCTCGGTCCGTCGTAAATGAGCTTGGGCCCAGGCAGTGGTGTTTCTGGATATTGTTTGTTTATATATGGTTTTAACGTGCATTTGTGGATGCAGTGATGAGCTACAGTATGTTCACAAGTTTTTGTAAGTGTTCCTGATTCCACACAGTGATTTCCACTATAAAATTGTGTCTGTTTTTAATGAAGTGCCAGCTGAAAGCCTGGAAATCATGGGCATCCAATGTTGCTTTTCAGCCTTGTCCCTTGGGTGCACAGATTTCTCCGTATTCTTTGAATCTTTTAATGATATTATGTACCGTAGATAATGTGATCCCCAAATTCTTTGCAATTTTACATCGAGGAATGTTATTCTTAAATCGTTGTACTACTTGCCCACACAGTTTTTCAGAGAATGGTGAACCCCTCCCCATCTTTACTTCTGAGAGACTCAGCCTCTCTGGGATGCTGTGTATATACCAAGTCATGTTTGCACACAGCCTCTCCAAAACTGTTTGAACTAAACATACCCAATCTGTCCTTTCATTTTTCATATTCCCCTTTTAACAGTAGCATACTTATGCCCTAAACTCCTTTGTCAAAACTTGATATTGATATTGCTAGATTCATTTGAAGTGGATCTCTTCTGGATGACCCAGTCAAAATATTCTGATTTCCCATTTCCTGTCTCGCAGACATTACTACATTTGTTGTGCGTTCTGTTTGAGCATATTGTCTTGCTCCTGTCTTGTTTTGTAGCACTGTGGTATGTGTGACTCAGAATGACTCCCAGACAATTCAGACAGCATTGTGCGTCACTGAACCAGAGCGTGATGATTCTTTGTTCTGATTGTTTTTTTGAGGGTTCCAAGTGAAGGGGAAGCAAGTGGCAAGTCAGAGTCGCCAAGGTGAGGGTTTTGGAAAAACTTTTTGTGTAGATTTTAGTAGTGAGTTGGACAGTCTTTCCTATTAAAATTCTGCACTTTGCTTGACAGGAGCACTTTGGGAGAATCAAAAGACGAGACTCGCGACTCAAAACCACGCTCACTGCGCTTCACATGGAGTATGAAGACGACATCTTCCATGGAGCCAGGCGACATGATGCGCGAGATCCGCAAAGTGCTAGACGACAATGGCTGTGACTACGAGCAGCGCGAGCGTTTCCTGCTTTTCTGCGTGCATGGTGATGCTCGTCATGACAACTTGGTCCAGTGGGAGATGGAGGTTTGCAAGCTACCGCGCCTCTCACTTAACGGTGTGCGCTTTAAGCGCATTTCAGGCACTTCCATCGCCTTCAAGAACATCGCATGCAAAATCGCTGATGAGCTAAAGCTCTGACAAGGGAACAGAAAGGAAACAATGTGGCTCAGTGTGGGCTAACAGCGATAAGTTTGGTTCACGTTTGGCTAGAGCCGAGGTGCTGCCTTAACAGAATGTGCGGTGCTCATCCTGTAAGTTTTGCTTTTCCATTAACTTTTATCACCTTTGCAATCCAGTATAGGCCCCAGTCAGTGATATTATTTTGATGCTGATGGACTTTTACGTGTGTTGGTCTGGGAAAGCTTGTTACTGTAGGTAAATTCTTAAACAGCCAAAAATGAAGAAAAGCTGATTTTTCTGCTTACGTACTTTAACACCACAACTTAGGAAACCACAAATCCAGTATATTTCACCAAAACAGTATGAATAATGCTTTTACTTTTTAACCCTGCCTCATGTTGGGTAAGGAGCTAGTGCAATAAATACAGTGGTTTAAAAAAAATCAGTCTGTCTAAAGATTTCTAAAACCTTGCTCGTAAAGTATGATGTCCTCACACACTGACTGATCAGGGGGTGGGTTTTCCAAAAGCTTCTTAACGCTAAGAGCATCTTAACTAGGAGACAGTGTGTTCATCGTGATGCTCGCTCTACCATTTAACGATTATCTTTGTGCTACGATGCTTTTGGGAAACCCACGCCAGGTTGTTGGGGAACAAACTGGACATAAGCCTAATCAATTCAGTATGGAGTCAGATGCAGGCTGTCAAAATATCTATAAAGCTCCTGTGCTACAGAATCTTTAAATCACTTTAGGGGTAATACCATTTTTAAAATGCTGTAGCTTGTGGTTGTGACAAATGCAAAAGAGACACATATTTCAATTCTGGAAAATTGATTTGAGAAATTATCTGTTGTACAAAATGTCACAGTTTCATCAAGTGAAGGGTTTTCCCAGGCCGCCACACATACAGTGCCTTGCAGAAGAATTCACACACACACACACAAACTTTTTATTAAAATTAACTTCTTTTTTTTTTATTATTTAACCAAATAATTGTTAGTTGCATAAGTATTCACTAGGGGTGTGCATTGGCACAGCCCTCACGATTCAATTCGATTACAATTCGGAGGGTAGCGATTCGATTCAATTCGATTCAATCCGATTCTACGATGCATTGTGATGCGTTAAAATTTTACTGAAAGCAAGGCAAATTTTTCAGTAGTCATGAGGCAATACAAGCAGTCAGATACTGAATAACATTTTATTGGCTGTTGTGTGGATCACTCCTGTTTTAAACAAAATAAAATTGAATGTTATAGAGTTTCAAATATGAAAAAGAAAACAAATTACAGCTTTTTAGTGCTTTGAATGAGACCAGATCTTTCTTTTTTACACACAGGTCTTGTCTACTTTCCCATCAACCTCGTAGAATCCAAAATGTGCCCAGATGTCAGCTTTCCAAGCTTTGGGTGCGTTAATAATAACCTGTCTCTCGCAGTCCTCTTCCTCCGCCTCAGCCATCTTGCTAAGCTAGTGCTCTCTCGACTGGCATGCAGCTACAGACTGCGCATGTCTGTGATGTTGCTCCGGAAATGCCCACGGAAGTTTTTTTTTTTTTAATATGCTGAATCGATCTGGCATGTTGCCGAATCGATGCTGAATCGTCCATGTCCCGCATTGCAATGCATTGCCGAATCGATTATTGTTGACACCACTAGTATTCACCCACCTGGACTGGGTAGAACTATAGCTGCAAGTCTTCTGAGTATGTTTTTATCAGCTTTGCAGGTCTGGATCCTGAGATTTTTGCTAATTTTTCTCGGCAAAGCTCTGTCCAATTGGATGAATGTCATCAATGAACAGTAATGTTCTTGGCAGAGATTCTTGATTGGATTAAGGTCTGGATTTTGGCTGGGCCAGTGTAACACTGCCCCAATCTCAAGTCTCAAGGCCTCTGCATGCTCTTGCGACAAGGCTTTCGCAGATAGCTTTTCGCAGACAGTCGTAATTTATCGTTGAGCGGGGAGTAATAGGCGTGCGTGATGTTATTCACCGCCACAACGCAAGGGGGCGCGAAGTCGCGAAATCGCTAGGAGTAGTTGGTGGGTGTGGTTAGTGGAGTGTTTATCCTCCAGTTACTTATAATGACTAGAACTGGAGTCGTATAGATGTACGTACTTCCTCACTCCCTCAATCAACCGCTTTTCGTGCTGCTCCATCTTCACTCGTGTTTTTAAAAATGGCGGTCGTGAAAACAAACCAAACTGGGAAAGTAGGGAAGCGGAAGTGCGTGTACAGCGGATGTAGAGTGGACCAATCAGAGCCCTCTTGTCTGCGAGGCTGTCTGCGGTGGTCACAATTTTTGGGAGGTGCGCGCAGAGCGTCTGCGAAGGGGGGGGCTTCGCAGACGCCATCTGCGACGCCATCTGCGAGGACTGGGTTGTCAGCATAAATTGGCCTTCAGTTGTAGACTGCAACAGGTTTTTCTTCTAGAAGTCTCTATCTGGCATCATTATCCATGCCCTCAACCCTGACCAGTTTTCCAGTCCCTCTTGATGAAAGCATCCCCACAACATGATGCTACCCACAACCATGTTTCACTGTGTGGATGGTGTTCTCAGAGTGATGAGCAATGTTGGGCATCTCCCAAAGGTAGCACTTTGTGCCGAGGCCAAAAAGTTCAGTTTAGGTGTCATCAGACCAGGGAATCTTTTGCCACACACTCGTTGAGCCCCAAACATGCCTTTTAAGACACCCCCCCCCCCCCCCCCTTTATTTTTAAAAATAATTCTCAACACTTTTCCCCACTGTGGAGCCCCCGGGCTACAGTTGTGTATGCTGAGAAGGTCTAATGGGTGCACACGTATGCAAGGCACTGTAGAGTGTAAGTGTTATACTCTGTCAATAGTTTTTAGCGGGTTGGTGTACATTCTGTGCAACAGCGACCTTGAAGGGATGACTTTAAGTGCAGGAAAACATTATGGCAAATATGGGGAAGATGATAAACACACAAAAAAAAACATTATTTGTAACCTCCTTTGTAATAGCATAATCAAAAATGCCAACATTGCAAAACGTTAATGAAAGCTACAATGGTCACCCAGTTAGTATTATGCAAATTCTGCTGTGCTACTTTGTAGCTACTAGTTTTCTTTGTTATTAAGTACATTTGCATTTTGAACGCAGCTACATTCCAACCTTTTATCCACTTCTGCTAATCTGCGAAATGTTTAATAGCCATTTTAAATGATTTCTCTGTTGACTGAGCTACCAAATAACCAGCATGGATTTTCAAAATGTACAGTTTAGTACATAGAGAGACACAGCTATTTATCAAAGACTGTACTATACGAATATGCATATGTCATCCTGCAAGTGTAGTATGAATGTTTTAATTGCTGTACAGAATAATGTTTGGGTACATTTTTAAAATTTGAGTTGTTCTTTAACTTTTGATTTTTTTTTTTTAAATTACATTAAGTGAGGAAAAAGATTTCAATCTTTCAAAGAAGCCATGGAAGAGTTTGAAGCTGATGATGCCACATGAAAAAAAAAAAAAAAGAAACGGGGGACTTCATAATAAGGATTTGTTGCACTAAGTATTACATTAAGTGGTACAAACCCTCTACTTGCACAACCTGTCGACACTGGAGAAATACTGAAAACTGGAGAAAAGTGTTGTGATCGTGCAGTTCATTTTATTTTGCTCAGTTGTGCTGCATATATAGTCTTTCTTGTATTTATTCCATTACACTATGACTGCTCTGTGCTGCTTTGTATTAGAAAGGCATTTAGTGTTTGATAAAAGAATAACGAGAAAGGAATTATATATGGTTTTTTGTTTTGTTTTATGGCTACGCATTGCCACATGCAATAGCATACGTTATGTTGGATATTCAGGTTTTATCACAGGTAGAGGGAGAACGATTAAAAAAAAACAAACCAAACAAAACAGAGAAATGTGTGGCATGAAGTACAAAAAAAAAAAAAGGTCCCTGTCCTTGCAGCAAAGCACATGCTGGTTTGCCACTAAAAATCTGAAGTGTTAAAAAAAAAATACATTCTGGCATTTCTGTGCAGAGCTTTTGTTTAGGACTATCTGATTCCATTTCACTAGTGCACAATATTAAACTTACTTGAATGAAACACAATATGAAAGTGTGTTCGTGACCATTTTTACACGACTAGTTGGATAAATTCTGCAGGTATGCTGGTCACTGCTGATGAGATCTAACTATTAAAAAAGTAGAGCCTTACCGTATGATGGTGTGTGTTTTCAAACCTGATGCTTCTTTACCTTGGGACATGAAGGGAGAACAGCGCGCACTTAACACACATTTATCTGATCATTTAGCCAAAATTTATCTATGTTAGAATATACAGCAAGCATGCATAAGGGTTGCTAAATGTAGCCCCCTACTGTTTTGTAATGTAGTATTATCCCTGAAAAGAAGAGATCCCTGCTGCACAACAGCAGATGCAGCCCCCTGTTGTGGCAGTTTGGCAAAAGCGTTGCTCTGGGCAACGTGAAATGAGCTGGAATCCTTCAACAACATTCAGGCCAGAGCATGGATCCTACATGAACTTGTCTTGCCATGCCAGTGAATCATGGCAACAAAGCCAGTATTGTATGTGCCTATTAACACATGACTATCCAAGGAGTGGCAGGCAATGCATCAGAGACGCAGGAAAATGCTAAAACTTTCCAAGATTCAAAGCAAACCCTGTGATCAGACACATTAACAGATTATAAAGCAAGGAACTGAGATACTGGGAAGCTAACGGTAATGTTAAGAAATGCAGTAGAAACACCGAAGGCTTTGGAATCATAAAACACAAATGCGTGTGCTGTTACTACTAATCAACCCCCAGTATCATGCTGGCTACCTTTTATTGTTTCGGGAAGGGGAGTAAAATGAAAAACACTGCAGTTGGAAAATAATACATGTAATGTGATTTTATATTTTTATTTCAGTTTAAAACCATGGCTTCAGTTTTGACCTTTGGTTTCCAAACAATGCAGGCATGAATTGAATACATGTGTGGCAAAGAATTGTTGGTCCAGTAGAGCAATATCATGACAGTATAGTCGATTAAAAATTCAGAATCACATAACTATTACTGGATTTAATTATTAAAACAGTGTCTTTAGTTGCATTTACAGATCATACAAACCAACATCAATAAAAATTATTTCAAAATCCTATCAAATTCTTTTGCCGGTTTGGCCCCACATCCTACAAAAGCATAATATATATTCAGTTTACAAATGGAAAGCAGGGATAAAATGTAAACATTGAATTTAGCATATTTACTTGTTTCAAACAGGATAATAAATAGAAGCTCTAATTTCAGTAGCTGTGTTTACAATAATCACCAAAACTTGTAATCTTTTTAGTTAACAATACACTTAGTGAAGTGTTAGAGCATGGCTTGGTTTAACAATATGGATTTCAAGCGATGGCGGACACCTATGTAACAGCATTGGCATGCATGGGGTACCCATGTCGTCCATTCTCAAGCTGGGAAGCATCACTGCTTTATCGGTATTTTCTCTCCATTTACCCACAAAGTGGAAAGTATCACTGGTTTATCAGTAACTCCCTCCCGTATTCAATCACTTAAGTCAAGGATCAAGTGTTCATATATGCGTGTTTGCCCCTTAAAACTGGATGCCAGGAGGAACTCTCGATTATCAATGGACACCAGTGAGAACGCTCGTGGGGCCTGGATGTTGAGCTCTTGGAAGTGAATGAATTGGCCTTTCTTGGAGTCCCAGCGGTACACCTGAGTGAAGGAGTAGTCGCTGCCCAGGATGGCGTACTGCCAGTCTGCCACTGTGAACGGCTGAAAGACCATGGAGCCTCGTGATGGCACACTCTGGACCTCTTCAAACATGGCGCCATCCCATTTCATTACCTTGGAGTCACCAATGAAGCGTGTTAAGCACACATAGAGCTCACCCTTCACTTGAAAGTGCTTCACAGCATAGACATCCTCCATCTCAGGGATGTCAGTGCGCCTTTCAAACAGCTTGGAACTCCTGTTCCACTGGTAGACGACAGGCCTTTGCGAGCTGCTGGATAAGATCAGGTGTGGCTTGCCAGAAATTTCCAGATATTCCACGTCTGTGTCACGATACCACGGATGCAGCGACTGGTGTGAGTAAAAACCATTGCCGTTCCACTTGTACACTGTGGTAGAACCAGCTTTTGAGCTGTCTGCAACGACGAAGAACGATTCTCCATCCAAGCGGAATACCTCCACATCGTTCGGCTTGCGGATTTTTAGGATGTCGATATCTTGGATTTTGATGAACTTGTTGGCGGAGATGTCTCGCTTGTAGATGTGCGAGCCACCAAATAGCTGAGCCACTATGACAAACAGTTGGTTGTCAATCACCAGAGGTTTGCAAATAACAGTCGAGGTGCCTGTTGGAGAAATAAGTAATACTGACTGTGACATCTCTTGTGAGGGATTTGGATTTCAGATCCTGACTTGCTCATCATTTTGTGGTAGGTCAGTTCCAATTTTAAAGAACTGTCCCTTATATACATTACATTTAATAAAATAAGACATGCTTGGCTAATTATACTGTAAACACATACTCGTTATATTGTCAAAATTCCGAAATTCCATTTGAACATGGTCCCATTCCATAAAGCTACATCTTCCAATGAAAGGCTGGGCAAAAACCACATACTGGTCACCACCAGAAGTAAACGTCTCCACTGAAATGGACTGGAACTCGAGAGACTTCAGCAATGAAAAATCTGAAACAAAAGCTTGTTTAATGTTGCAATATGAATCCAAGATCGTGGGATATATATTTAATGACTGCAAAGAACAACGCATGAAACAATAAACTGACCAGTTGTTATGCAATCAAATGACTGTGGAGTAAGAGCATTGATTTTCTTTCCTTGATAGGCTGGAGGGCTGTTGCAGTATATCTGGTCTACAGTTGCGTTGGTGTGGTAAATCCAGTCCACCAGCCATTTCAGTTTGCAATCACAGATGAACAGATTTCCACGCAAGTCACTGGACAGCACACAACAGTAAACGGTTTTGTCATCAGCTCAATCATTAACCTGCCTGTCCACAGTATAGCTGGACATTAAATTAATACATACACTTTTGTCAAAGTGTCCACCCCTTTAAAGAGATCTTTTGGCAGAGACTCCAGATTGTTGAAGGCAAGGCTCCTGTGGAGGAATTTTTAGTAAAAAATCATTTTATTCAAGAAGGCTTGCTTACACATTTTTGCTCTTATTTAAGTATTTAATTTGGGATGTAAATATACAAGTAAGTCTACCTGAATGTGATCTTTGGTAGTTCACCTTGATAGTGAAAATGCTATTTAAGTGCATATAATCATAACTGCATTGTCATTACAGCATTTCACCTGTCACAGTTTTGACATCTGTTGCAGTTATCTGAAGGCAGCTCATCAGACCAGAGACTAGCTATCGGGTTAGAGACATCAGCTCATAAAGGGAAGGGTTTTCACAGAACCGACAACATGGTTTGTGTTCAAAAAAGTTGGTAGCAGAAACAGATTTTTTTCAAGATTGACAAAATATGAATATACTCTCTGCTTGAAATTCAAAACTTGCTGTCTCAGCATTCATGGTGCTAGTCAAACGTGGTAAACAAAATATAACCACTTCAGATTGCCATCCTATTTATACATATCAGCTAATAATTAATAGTAAGGAATTAAATGTAACTATTGTTCATTCGGTCATGTTAGATGCTTATCCAGACTTTTGTATGCAGTGAATTTTATTTAAGAGTACATTAGGCCATTATTAAAAAATGTTCTGTTTCCGGTCCACCGGCCGGGTGAGTGCCGTTTGTGCGGTTGAAAATTTTTTTTTAACGCCGGTTTTTCGACATTTTTTTCGGGTTCGTAAATCTAAAATCGAACTTGACATTTCTGCATTCCCAGGGCTTTCCACTAAGGCTCATACTAGCCAGCCATGACAAATAAGTAGCCAGCCGGGGGGAGTAAACACAAAAACTCCTGTGCACGCAGTTCCCAGGATTAAATGTATTTTCCACAGACCATTTATTTATTCACTTTACTCAAATACAAAGTAAAACGGCAGTAAATCTTCTTTCTTTTCTTGCGTATTGCATCATGAGGCGTTCCTGGCTTGTAAATCTCTTATTTTCGGTGCATGACACATTCACGCAGCTGAGCATGCTATGAATTAACAACGACAGCGGTCTGCAGTGGGGCTACACAATTACACACTCAGCGAACATTTCTCCATTTGTGTATGAAAATACACTCCAACCACTCAGTTTGGGTTCATTTACAGCCAACGGTGTCTTTTGATGCCAGCACGTAATTGAACGAGAGAAGACTGGTTTACCGGAGACAAAATAAGCGTCATCTCTGCTTCTGTTCCCTCCGACACACTACTGCCTCCGCCGAGCGCGCGCGCACTCTGAACCGAATCGGCTCTGCGCATGCGCCGTGCGGCACAAAAAAATGGCAGCCACCATGAAGGAAGGAGATCCGGAGTTTTCAAACATTTGCTTAAGTGTGAAATCGCAAAATGGTATTCTAGCGAACAACAAAATAGTAAAGATTCAGAAAAACAAATCATTCAGTGATCATTTTAATAGTGTCATTTCATCCGAACTAGGCCTAACGCTCGATTTAGAACTACAAAAAGTCCGTGTGTCGGGCATTTTAAGTACCTTTGTAAAAGTTTTGCAAATGTTGCAGTCAGCATTTAAAATGCTAACTTAAAGTTTTTGTACAAGTTTCAGTTGATTAAACTGTCATTTTATTAAATGTGTCTGCTTTTGTAATAAAAAAGTACTGAAAGAAAAAGCAAACACAGCATTGCGATTTCTTATCCATCCATATATATAAAAAAAAAATCCCTCCCTGTTAGGTTTATATAAGTATTATTCTTGACCAAGAAGGCAGTAATATATTTGTGACAAAATTAAGGATTAACTTCGGTTCAGTTAAAATGACCTTCTGTCTCGGCTGGACATTGTTTGGGAACATTTTGTTTGTTTGATATGAAATGTGTATTTTTGATCGGAGATGTGTCTGAACGACGCCAAGGCCTGTTTTGATGTCAGATCGACCCACACACACTTTAATGTTGGATGTAATGGTAGCCTTATTGCTGAACAAAGAGTTAAGACTTTATATTTTAGAGCTTTTTAAGATCCTTTATTATTTTGGACTATTGCATATACTATGGCAGTGATTTTAAACTGTTCCTGTGTAGCCTGACCTTCGTCCAGTGGAGAAGAACACTTCTTTGTTAGACCAAACATAGTCTTTGTTTAAAACATTGTCGTAAAAGCATCTCGCGCGCTTTGACGTGCGTAAATGAAATTGCTGAAATATTATTTTGCTTATGATTGAAGGTTTCATTCACACACACACACATGCATATGGAATTAAGATGTGATTTGCTGACCTAGCACATAGACACAGATATCAAAATGATGTCACTCACTCACTCACACCCTCCCATAGACACACACACACACACACACCCCTCTCTGAGGTCACATACAAACACACACACACACACACACACATTTGACAGACACAATAGCCGTTTGGAGAGATTATGATTTGTTATAAAAGGTGTTTGTAATCTTTCATCTTTGGCAAGAATACTGCGATTAAACAGCAGTGAAACCGATCTCTGGTTCTCTGTTTTTTTTGCGGTGTTCCGTCCCAGAATTCTGCAGGTGGTACGAGGGCGGGGGTCCCGAGAAATAAGTTGACCGATTGACCGTTTCAGACTGGGTTAAACCCCAACACTCCCTCCCGACTGAAAATTTTTTTGCTCACCCGGTGGACAGGAAACGGATTTTTTTTTAAGGATGGCATTACTTGGACATTTTTGATAGGATTGCTGTTGATAAGGCAATAGGACATGATTTGACTTCCCCATGGTTAACATTCAACAATGACTCCTGTGCTGTCCAACTGGATCAAGTCCCAAACTCCCACTGAATTATTACTGGATAATTACAATCACATGCCGGATCATTGTGCAGTTAATAAATGGGCCTATATTGTTTCCAGACTTCTGAGTTAAACTGTCAGTTGGGACACTTTCGGTTGTGCTACAAATTATAAAGTACTGCTTCCCGAACAGCTGTTTCTCACACTGTAAGAACTGGAGGAAGAGAAGGCCATAAGCAGTCGACCTTCCTTCTTTTTGAGCACTGCTTCAAAACAGTAAGGTGAGACTGGTCAAACCCAAAAGGCACGCTAGTACTGTATCACAGCACTGTTGAATTCTTTATTCTCTTTGGTCAGAAGGTGTCGATAAATTTTCTGTAACAGCACAACTCAGAAATGTTTCAGATTCAAGGCAAGTCATAGTGATATTATAATGCGGTCATTCTAACACATCTATTTATGCAGTAGCGATTTACACAGAGATTTGTATGATGGACTCTACACATAAATGGATTGAACATTTTGTGTAATTGTTGATATGGTGACGTTTTCTGTAAGGAGGTTTTATTTATTTAGCATTTTTGGAGGCGGTCTCCAGGCTGCTCCTTTACCTTTTCTGACATGGAAAATAAGTCTTCAGGATGGTTTCTCAGTAATGTGATGTATTAAGTTCGAGACGAGGAGTGAGAGAATAGGGAGAGGCTGGTTAAGGAATGCTTTTTATAGCTGCTTTAACAGGATAACAGGAATGAATGACTTTGTTTTGTGGACCACAACATTAAATGTAACATCTGACAATCAGAAAAAATATGCTTTTTCAAGGAATCCACTGGGCAATATATAATAAATAAAAAAAAAAAAACAATGAGTTACACAAATCACCTAGAATTACAACTGTAACCTTGTTTCAGGGTTTGTTTTTATTTTCAACCGGACTATACGTTAGCTCCAAAGAGAATTTACGCTTCAATTCTATGAATGCTTAGTTATGGTTTGAGCTGTGCTTCCAGAACTTAAGGGGTGTTCACACGGCACGTATTTGCATCGATGCTGCACCGATGTATTTTGTTGCGATATATCTTACACCGGTGTAAATTTTGTGGAGCGTTCACACGTCACAAACCTGCTTACTAGAGAGAAGCGTGTTAGCACCGGTGCAGCCCCACTTGCGTTCACACGGCAGTTTTTGCGACCGTGCTATACGATAGTAATAATGCGGATGCGTGAAAATGTACTTCCTTTTCCCGGTTGTCATGGCATCACCAAGCGCCGGGAAAACAACGTGGATGAAGACACCAGTGTTGCCAGATACTGCTGACGTTATCCAGCCCAAAATATGTTCAAATCCGCCAAAATGCACTTAAAACCACCCAATCTGGCAACACTGGAAGACACGCAGTTCTGTTGTTGTTGATATTCGCCATTTTGGAAGCGCAAAATACCAGGATGCAAATTATGCAATGCCCGTATGTAATCAACTCTCCTCACGCGTAGCGAGTCGACCCCTGTAGCGTTCAGACGTCCCATTTTATATCGGTGCTGCCCCGCAAACTAGCATTTAGTCCGGAGTAAATTTCTTAGACCACCTCCCGAGCAGGGTTAGATTTGCACCGGTTTAAGCAGCTTTCAGGGGCTACACCGGTATAACTTTGTACCGTGTGAACGCTCTACCGGGGCAGTCCCGGTGCTACACCGGAGTAAAAGTTGCCGTGTGAACACCCCTTTAGTTGGCATAAATTTCCAGTGCCATGTATTGGAAGACCATTAATCTAAAAAGGTCCAAGCTGTCGATGCTTCCTCTAAGGTGTGTGGGATCTGCAGCCATGTTGATTATTATTATTATGTTGAGCGATCAGGACACATTCTGGGACGCAACTTAGCTTTAAAGTGGTGCTAATTCGGCGATTTTTAACGTCAAAGTCCATTCATGTTGAATGTGACAATGCTTGAGTGTTGTGGCTTTCCAGAACTGGAGTATGATGTCACTGTTAGAACTGTTAGAACATTTAAATGACTCAGATGATTGCTTTCTACTGCTTTTGGGAAAATCAGCCTGATTGAGCGGAGTGTCCTCACCAGAGCTCCTCACCCCAAACCCAAGGGACACAAGGAACATTCTGGGATTGTTTAATTCACTGTTGAGACCCCAATCACATGATTCTCCTCTCTCTTGCAAGTAATCTATTAAACGAAATGTCAGCCAGAAGTTGAAGAGATTTTCTGAAAAGCTGTGATTCTTTCTAAAGACCAGAAAACAACCTAATCTGCTAGAGCTTTCACTTGTTGCCAGGGTGGGAGAATAAAACAGCCTTGGTGGGATTGCAACACTCAGTAATGCCTTGGGAGGCTTAAAAGCCTTCTTGTTGTGCCTTATAACTGCACTTGTAAAGTGAAAACTGACCACAGAATTCATCTTTAACCCTCTCAGAAAACAATTAAACACTCCTGTTCGTTATTTCTTGAAATAAAACCGCAAAAAGCTTCAGAAGAACAAAATAAGCTTACAGTTACTGAGTAATTCGCATTTCAATACTCACAAGTGTATTAAGGACTTAAGACCTCGGAAGGCAAAAGGTGATATAGACTTGATTTGATTATTTTCAATAAACCTGTGAAAGAAGAAGCAGACAAAAAAATAACCTCACTGAACATTTGGATATCAGAATATAAAACTTGCATCCCAAGGAATACTTCCAAAGTCTTTCAAATCAAAATCAAGCAACACTTACAGGTATTCTAAATGTGGAAGACCAAGGAAGGCATCCCCATTTATGGACTCAAACACGTTAGCTGTGAAAAGTCTTACACAAACGAAATGACAAACACTATTAAATATTTGACATGGCTTTCTTTAGAAGCTTTAAACCTCCTGCCTGAAAGTCTCCCTTAATAGCTGAGCGTTTTAAGATTCTGTATTAAACTGGAGGTTTGTGAAATCAAATCCCAGGACTGTTGCTTCCATCGAGCCATAAGATCTTCCACGAACAACTGTTTAGTTTGATGCCTGTAAGTTGGTTCAGATACTTTATAGCCGTTTACTAAATGAATGTAATATAAAAGTTCCTCAGGGTTTGTCATGGCGAGCTAGAGCTGAAAATGGCTAGTTAAATAGCCATGCTTATGAATCCCCCCCGCTACATTGTATTTTGGTGCATTCGTAGTTGTCTTTCGATTAATCTACACTACCGTTCAAAAGTTTGGGGTCACTTTGAAATGTCCTTATTTTTGAAAGAAAAGCATTGTTCTTTTCAATGAAGATCACTTTAAACTAATCAGAAATCCACTCTATACATCGCTAATGTGGTAAATGACTATTCTAGCTGCAAATGTCTGGTTTTTGGTGCAATATCTCCAGAGGCCCATTTCCAGCAACTCTCACTCCAGTGTTCTAATGGTACAATGTATTTGCTCATTGCCTCAGAAGGCTAATGGATGATTAGAAAACCCTTGTACAATCATGTTAGCACAGCTGAAAACAGTTGAGCTCTTTAGAGAAGCTATAAAACTGACCTTCCTTTGAGCAGATTGAGGCTACATCCACACGACAACGGCAACGAGATGTTATTTTAAAAAATATCGCGTCCACATGGGCAACGGATCAGTAAAATATCAGGTCCATATGGCAACGCAACGCTTGCTGAAAACGATGCAATACACATGCCACACCTCTAGGAGTGCTGTAAGACGGTCCCTTCAGAGACACCAGAACAATAGAAGAAGTAAGGACGCATGCGCATAAACTATTATGCGCGAGACTTCATATTAGCCACAAAGTCAGAAAAATCTGTTCGTAAAATTACATTATAATGACCAAATACAATGAAAAGTATTTTTCCAGTCTCACCTGTGAAAGGTAATCCCATGTGATCTCGTTTGGACGGTAAACCTGTTGGTACAGTTAAACGCAGCACATGAATGAGGCATCTTTATTCTCCGCTTTGACCCATCCAATATGGCAGCGAGGATGACGTATGATTCTACACAGAAGGCGGCGTCTTTAATGGTCCGGAATAAATTGAATGCTACACGTTGATGGATTAATTTGTTCTTCTATGCCCTTTTTGAGGAATGTATTGTAGGACTTAAACCAACATCTGAAGAGGTGAGATTGCTCCTTTTTTTCCCTATTTTTGCTGGCGGGATTGACTCTGCCCTAAGGGCTATTCTCTCTCTCTCTCTCTCTCTCTCTCTCTCTCTCTCACTTTGCACCATTACACAATAAATATTCACAGTGAAAATATTTTGTAAGCGCGCTTCATGAACCAAGTTATAGGATTTGTTGACAACTCGCATCAAGTTCGTTACACTTCTACCTGGCGTGAAGCACTGACAGTCATGTGGTTGTGACATCATCGTAAACAAATCCGTTCTACTCATCCAGACGACTTCGCAACGGCAACGTTGCCAGATCTTTCCACTCTGGGACCCGTTCTCAAAAGATTGCATTTTGGGGCACCCAAAACGCTGGTGCCGTGTGGACGCCAGGCCTAAACGATAAACAATTGTATCAGATTCACCTGAATCCGTTGCCGTGTGGACAGGGCCTGAGTTTCTTAAGCATCACATTTGTGGGGTCGATTAAATGCTCAAAATGGCCAGAAAAAGGTCTTGACTATATTTTCTATTCGTTTTACAACTTATGGTGGTAAATAAAAGTGTGACTTTTCATGGAAAACACTAAATTGTCTGGGTGACCCCAAACTTTTGAACGGTAGTGTAGTTACACTTGGCGACATACCAACGTTGGCAGTACCAATATAGAGTATGTCGTTTACCAAAAGGCAGTGTAAAGAGCTTAGTTTTAATAAATATGTATAGGAAACAGATATGATTGCTTAAAATGTTCCAAAACAGTCTTGATTTCAGTTTGGATAACCAAGCATAGTCTATATTGTAGCCAGGTAAACTGTATTTTATACAAATATACACACTTGGAGGAGGGGAAAAAAGGTCCATCTGGCTTTGTCTTTTTTTTTGGGGGGGGGCCTTAGAGGTCCTATCATCAGAAATGGTTCCAAGTAGGAAATTAGAACTATAAACCTCCAGAGAACACCTGAGGAACATATTCAAGCTCTAGTGCATAACCAGTATATTAATCTACTCATCAAACTTTTTGTAGGCAGGGACTACTTTAATTGTAAAATATATTCACCCTCAGTACCCTGAAGGCACCCTCAAATTTGACATTATTTATATGCGTAATTGTTTTTCAGTCATTGAGATGTGGATTAAAGCCATTCAATTCAAGTGGCCAGTCAAACGGATTAATAACTATAAGATCTTAATAATAAATATCACTTGATAATGGTGGGCTGTGATTTCCACAAATGTAACCATCCATCCATTATCTGTACCCGCTTATCCTGTACAGGGTCGCAGGCAAGCTGGAGCCTATCCCAGCTGACTATGGGTGAGAGGCGGGGTACACCCTGGACAAGTCACCAGGTCATCGCAGGGCTGACACATAGACACACACAACCATTCACACTCACATTCACACCTACGGTCAATTTAGAGTCACCAATTAGCCTAACCTGCATGTCTTTGGTGGAAACCGGAGCACCCGGAGGAAACCCACGCAGACACGGGGAGAACATGCAAACTCCGCACAGAAAGGCCCTCATCGGCCGCTGGGCTCGAACCCAGGACCTTCTTGCTGTGAGGCGACAGCGCTAACCACTACACCACCGTGCCGCCCAAGTGTAACCCAATACATTTTTTAAAAATCCCAGTGGTAAGTGAGAATCTGTTATGCTGAATAAAGCATGCCGTGAGTTGTGGGTGGTAAAAAAGAGCAACTGGACTTGCTTGATCTTCAAGCAAGTCCAGTTGCTCTTTTTTACCACCCACAGTTTACTATGACCTGGATGACTGAGAATCTTCACAGACATGCCATGAGTTTAATTTGTGCCAGGTTGGTTTTCAATTCAATTCAACACAAGCAGCTAGGTAGTGAGTAGCCTAGCTTGTTCTTTCGAAATAGTTATTAACGCTAGAGCTGTCAAAATTGTCACGTTAATGTGTTCATAACGCATATTTTTAGGCTCGTCCAAGTTGACGCATTGTTAACGCATATATTACGGCTGTCAAATGAACGTTCCTGATTGCTTTTGGGGATGGGGTGCCTTGACAATATGGTGTTATTGTCAGAGTCCCTAGAAGCACCCCTGTCTTCGGTGTGTATCTTTTACCTGGAAAGGTGAATGAACTGTACTCTGAAAGCTAATCGTGAAGACTACATTCATCTTGCCATGTAAAAGATGCATACGATACCACAGGCAGAAAAGCTGTACTCTACACAGCACCACCCCAGCGACAAAGAAAGATGTAGTTTAGTATATGAGAGAGGGAGTCAGGTTATATAAGACTCGGTGATTTTAAGCCACAAATGTAATCATGTTGAAATTATAGTACAGGAAGGGAAAGTTTGTAGGGGTTTTTTTTTTTTTACTTTCACATGTACAGGTCCCTACTGCAACATGGCGACTGACGGACTCATCTATAGGACTGTACTGTTTAGTACCATTTACACAAGACTGAATCCACTTTAACATACTGAAATTAACACAAAGGTTCACTTTAATGATTATTATTATTATTATTATTACTGATCTTACAAGAGGTGGAGTGCTGGGGTGTGAATGAAGCTCTCCTTGGGGATTTCACTGAAGCTGGACTTCACGAAGGATCTTTAAAAATAATAAATGAAATAAACACATCATTAGATGAAGAAGGAAAGATGAAGGATTTCATGGGGGGAGAACAGCCAAAAAGCCTAGAAATGAGCAGGGATTAGTGTTATTTGATATTTAACAGATAAAGTGAGGTGTTTTATTTATTTACTTGTTCATTTGTGTTTAAGTGAAAGCCAAAACGGTTCAACAAACACATTATTACTTGCTTAGACATCATTAATTTCCATTTCCTCAGTGAAGAAGAAGGAGAGGAAGAAGGAGGAGGAGGAGAAGATGAAGAAGACAGAAGGAGCAGAAGGAGAAAAAGGAGCAGGAGGAGGAGAGGGACAAGAAGGAGGAGAAGGACAAGAAGGAGAAAAAGGAGCAGAAGGAGAAAAGGAGCAGGAGGAGGAGAAGACGGAGAAGGACAAGAAGAAGGAGAAAAAGGAGCAGGAGAAGGACAAGAAGAAGGAGAAAAAGGAGGAGGAGAAGGAGGACAAGAAGGAGGAGAAGAAGGAGGAGAAGAAGGAGGAGAAGGACAAGGAGAAAAAGGAGAAGGACAAGAAGAAGGAGGAGAAGAAGAAGGAGGAGGAGAAGGAAGAGAAGAAGACGGAGAAGGACAAGAAGAAGGAGAAAAAGAAGGAGGAGAAGGAAGAGAAGAAGGAGGAGAAGAAGGAGGAGAAGGACAAGAAGAAGGAGAAAAAGGAGGAGAAGGACAAGAAGAAGGAGGAGAAGAAGGATAAAGAGGAGGAGGATAAGAAGGAGAAAAAGAAGGAGGAGGAGAAGAAGGAGGAGAAGGACAAGAAGAAGGAGGGGAAGGAAGAGAAGGAGGAGAAAAAGGAGGAGGAGGAGGAGAAGGAGGACAAAAAGAAGAAAAAGAAGGGGGAGAAGGAAGAGAAGGAGGAGAAAAAGAAGGACAAGAAGGAGGAGGAGAAGAAGGAAGAGAAGGACAAGAAGGAGAAGGAGGACAAGGAGGAGAAAAAGGAGGAGAAGGATAAGAAGGAGAAAAAGGAGAAGAAGGAAGAGAAGGAGGAGGAGGAGAAAAGGAGGAGAAAAAGGAGCAGGAGAAGGACAAGAAGAAGGAGAAAAAGGAAGAGAAGAAGGAGGAGAAAAAGAAGGAGAAGAAGGAAGAGAAGGAGGAGAAGCTAAAGATAGCCATGTTCTGCTGAGGGACTTACAGTGAGATGACGTCAGGAGGGAAGCCGCGCGGAATGGAGGCGCTGCTCGAGCACAGCGCGGTGTCTTTGGCGCACGTGCAGCTCGCGGGGCAGCGCATCGTCCGCCTCCTGCCTTCAGCCAGCAGCGCGAGCGCCACAACGCAGCACAGCAGGCGAAAGCGGCGCGCGCTAACCAGCGCCATGGGAACGAGTCAGCCGGATTCCGACCCGCGCGCGCGATGTCCCCGCTCATGAACCGGAGCTGGGCTGGGGAGAAAGCCGTGCGCGCGCGTGAACCCCCCGTGTTTTTCGGTGAGACTGTGGCGCGCGCGCTCGCTCCCTCGGTCTCCTCTCTCTCTCTCTGATGGAGAATCAGCGGGAAAATCCCGCGTGTAAAGACAGGTGGACTCAACCCGGGATCACCACCGCAGAGATGAGCTCTCTCTCTCTCTCTCTCTCTCTCTCAGCCACGCCCTGCACGGGTCCCTCCGGTATGGCGGGGCTTTACTGCGCAACGCACAGACGCTCCACAGGATGCTCACACACACACACACAGCACAGCGCAACACACTAACGACCGTCCCTACCCATTATTATTATTATTATTATTATTATGATGCACAGCCGCACTGCTACCCTGTCTCTGCTCCACACTGGTGGGCGTTTCTTTCAGGTCTCCATGGAGACGGTAGTGGGCGTTGCTATGGTTATGTCGAACATGTCTTTGTGGAAGCAACTGTCAGTCAGTTAACTTGTACAGCGCTTTAAACAACAGACACTGTCGTGAAGAAAAAGGAAGACTTTAAACACATCAGCTACAGTGGTGCTTGAAAGTTTGTGCACCCTTTAGAATTTTCTATATTTCTGCATAAATATGACCTAAAACATCAGATTTTCACACAAGTCCTAAAAGTAGATAAAGAGAACCCAGTTAAACAAATGAGACAAAAATATTATACTTGGTCATTTATTTATTGGCGGCACGGTGGTGTAGTGGTTAGCGCTGTCGCCTCACAGCAAGAAGGTCCGGGTTCGAGCCCCGGGGCCGGCGAGGGCCTTTCTGTGTGGAGTTTGCATGTTCTCCCCATGTCCACGTGGGTTTCCTCCGGGTGCTCCGGTTTCCCCCACAGTCCAAATATATTAGGGGGATTGGTGATCCTCTTCCCATCTTTACTTCTGAGAGCCGCTGCCACTCCAAGATGCTCTTTTTATACCCAGTCATGTTAATGACCTATTGCCAATTGACCTAATGAGTTGCAATTTGGTCCTCCAGCTGTTCCTTTTTGGTACCTTTAACTTTTCCAGCCTCTTATTGCCCCGTCCCAACTTTTTTGAGATGTGTTGCTGTCATGAAATTTCAAATGAGCCAATATGTTGATATACTAATATCAATGCCATCCACATTAAATAACATTACTATTTCCCAGTGCATTTTGAACCAGATATGACCAAGTGGTGTATACCAGGCGTCGTATTAATCATTCAAGGCTCACCCATGTTTTTTATTTAAGGGTGAAGAACTACCATCATGCCATTTCAGTAGGATATCTCTGACTATCAAGCATTTTTACTTTGATATCCTGGTCTAAATGCCACAAGAGAATGATTTTATTCTCAAATTACATTGGATGTTTTTAACAAAATGCCACCACAAAAAGTTTTAGAATTTTTATCACATGCATATCTGAAGCAATCTATCTATCTATCTATCTATCTATCTATCTATCTATCTATCTATCTATCTATCTATCTATCTATCTATCTATCTATATTTGTTTTAATTATTTATTTATGAAGAAATTATAATACCTTCTAGAAATGCTCTTGCAATGAAATAGCTGAGGTGCTGACATGGCATACAAAAAATATCACTCACTCACTATTTCCCAGTGTCTCAGACTGAGAAGGAAATAAAAGTAGATCAAAAATACTGAAGATCACATACAGAGACAGAATCAGAAATGATGAAATACTAGCAAGAACTGGACAACAACCGCTAAGTGTAACAGTAGAACAATGCAGAATGAGGTTTGCCGGGCATATACGGGTACTTAGACTGGACAACAAAAGGTTGGCGAAGCAAGCAATACACTGGTCACCGACAGATGGAAGACACAGGAGGGGCAGACCTAAGACAACATGGAGGTCAATGTTTAGAGAGGACTTGGCAGCAAGGGGACTCACATGGGAAGAAGGAAACAATGCTGCCCAAGATAGAAGACGATGGAGAGGACCTGCCACCCTTTGTCCCCCCCAGGGATCGGAGGAACTAATAAAAATAATAAATGCAGTAGTGTCATCATTACCCACTGTCTTATCCTGTAGCCCTAGGTCAGTGATGACTGATAAGTAGGCTCCCTTACCTTTTCTCATAATTACGAGATCCTGATCTCATAATTCCAATATGTTTTCTTCACTCATAATTACTAGATAAGGTGTCTAAATTTGCTTATTAGTGATCTAAATATAAATCTACATCCAGATTTCTGTAACGCTACTTTGTGACAGTGTCTGTTGTTAAAAGTGTAGTACAAATAAAATCGAATCGAATATTTCTGTCCTATGTTAATTTTTATACCACTGTGGTGTTGAATTCTCAGATACTGTTGATTAATCTTCTACAACAGCAGCTCTGACAATATTTACAGCTTTAATTTAAATCGTAGGTTTATATTAATGCGCTCATTCTAGTACATAATCGTTTCATTAGAAACAACATACACAGAGGCAAGTGTGGCAAACAAGCCACATAATACAAGACTAAGAGCAAAGAGTTAAAAATGCTATTAAGCAAAGAAAATGTATAATTTGTTCTATATTATGTAAGGATATTTTTTTATCATTAATGGAAAGAGTCTTAGTGTTTTTAAGAAAATGTCCTAGACGTTTTGATGTGTATTGGCTGATGGAGTTGATTATATAAGATATGGTTGCAGTCTGAGCTGAGTTGGTCAGAGCGGGTTCACCCGGAGTGGATTAGCCAAGTTTTATTTCTGTCAGATTGAATTTGGTCACATGAAGTCGGCAAAACCCAGAAGTTCATCTATTCGGTTTTGTTCAGTTGAAATGGATAAGGAATTTCCGCTGTCAGCACTTTGCAACAGTCAGAAGTTAAAACTGTTCATTTACATTTTCCACCACAGGGATGATCATTATAGAACTTTGTGCTTTCTGCTTTCTTCAGAACATGACAAAGTGCATTTTTTTTTTTTTTACAAAATTGACTTTAAGTAAGAGAAGGCTGGTGAGGAAAAGACTGTTTGTAGCTGCTATAACATGAATTACTTTTTGCTGGACATTACATGACCTTAAATGTAACTATGCATTCATTTAAAAAAAAATGTGACATTTTTTAATTCATAAAAAATATTGTTGGCAAATTTCTGTGGTATGAGGAATAAAACACTTCTAGATGTGCAACTACAGAAAAAATAATCAACTTCATGGTGGTATCGGCATCCCAGCAACCCGTTAGTAATGTTTTTATCCCAGAATGCACTGTCATGTTTTATTCCGGACTTATTATCATGATGACTTTTAATTGCATGGTAAATAATTAACCAAAAAGTAAGAATTTTGTTAAACAGGGTTTTACCAATAACGTCAAGCAACATATGTAAGGATCTTTCAGTTGTGCCTATGGGGGAACCCTTAAAGACTTTATGCAGAACACTTTATCAGTGGTTTCAGAAAGGGTTCAAAGGGAAAACCATGTTTTTAAAACATTCTTTGAAAGCTAAAATCCTCAGTTATTCAATGAACCATTAAAGAGGCAAGGCAAGTTTATTTATATAGCACATTTCATACACAGTGGCAGTTCAATGTGCTTTACAGAAGTAAAAGCAAAACAGTAAACAATAGAAAATAAAATTACATAAAATAAATGGGGAAGAAAAATAATAAGAATTAAACAATAGTAGAAATAAAATAATAAAATGAAGTAAAAGTTCAGTAAAAGAAAAAAAAACAGCAGAATAAAATAGAATAAAAGTTAAGTAAAATTTAAAACAGAGAGCCTGTCCAGAACCCTTTTATAAAGAAATACTGACAGAATGGCTGATTTTTTTTAGCCCACTTATCCTCAAGAGACACAAACATCCAGGAGCACATAGATTCATTCATTCATCTTCAGTAACTGCATTTTCATACTGTGCCCTAAATTGGCTCATGAGACATCCATTCTGTGTATTTACACTCTTTTCTGTCTTCCCTATTTCGCAAAGAACTTTAGCACAGGCAAAATAAAAATTAATTAATTAATAATAATAATAATAATAATAATAATAATAATAATAGGCAACACAGTGGTGTAGTGGTTTGCACTGTCACCTCACGGCAAGAAGGTCCGGGTTCAAGCCCAGTGGCTGACGAGGGCCTTTCTGTGCAGAGTTTGCATGTTCTCCCCGTGTCTGTGTGGGTTTCCTCCAGGTGCTCCGGTTTCCCCCACAGTCCAAAGACATGCAGGTTAGGTTAACTGGTGACTCTAAATTGAGCGTAGGTGTGAATGTGAGTGTGAATGGTTGTCTGTGTCTATGTGTCAGCCCTGTGATGACCTGGCGACTTGTCCAGGGTGTACCCCAACTTTTGCCCATAGTCAGCTGGGATAGGCTCCAGCTTGCCTGCGACCCTGTAGAGCAGGATAAGCGGCTACAGATAATGGATGGATAATAATTAAAATTGTCTATTAAAATTGAGCTATATCACAGACTATAATAAGTGTCATAAGATTTTGGGAGGTGAATTTTATTTTATGTTCATTACTGCACACGTTACATCTTCTTCAAAATGTCCTTTTTCTCAGATGAAATGCCCATAAACTAGCTGTCGAATTAGAGAAACTTGGCATTTGCACCGCATGTTCCAGGTTTTCGAGATGACTTGAAAACCGCTAGATGCTCTTGGATTTTGTTTTGGTTTTTTTAGGTTCCAGGGCGTGGAAGCGAGGTTTAGGTTTTAGATCAGTTTGCTTTATATGTTCTGGCCCAGTAAACAGTTCAGGCAAGACATGATTCTGACTGCAAGCAAAAAAGTAAGCAAAGATAGAAAGGGTTTGAGGTTGTTTACAAGAATCATGGGCTGTAATTTAAAACTGTGCCTGAAATTATCCTAATCTGGTGGGAAAGTAAATCAAGTTGCATTCCTGGGTGTCTGAATTCTGCAAGTAAAGGAATCAGAGAAATGTTTATTTTTGTAACATACCACACAGATTATATTGATTTTATATATTATTACATTTAATTATTTCTTTGGTACACAGTAAACATTTTGATGTGCACTGAGTGATGGAGTTGGCTATATAATAACAGTTTGCTGTTTTGCTGGTTGAGTTGGTCAGACCGAGTTCACCTGGAGTGGATTAACCAAGTTTTAGTTCTGTCCGACTGAATTTACAGTAGTTTTTGTACTAGTCACACAGTCATCAAAACCCAGACTGCAGAGGTCATCAATTCAGTTCACTTAAAAAAAAATGATTAGCTAGATAAGAGAGTGGTTGAAATGATAGTCTGCAGAAACATGGATAAGTGCAGATTAGTAACTGCTCAGACTGCACAGGAACAATGAGAGGTAAAACTTTGTGATATTACAGATTTGGCATGCTGTTTTGCAGACAGTGTTGACGCAGTTACTGTCAAATCCAGCTCATTGATTGTTGATTATGATATTTGTCATTACAGACAGGAACTCTAAATAAACGTGTATATTTTTCTTCCGAGCCTCACATCCAATAATCAGAACCTGTCTTATCTTTGTTTGATTTTTATACAACCCCGATTCCAAAAAAGTTGGGACAAAGTACAAATTGTCAATAAAAACGGAATGCAATGATGTGGAAGTTTCAAAATTCCATATTTTATTCAGAATAGAACATAGATGACATATCAAATGTTTAAACTGAGAAAATGTATTATTTAAAGAGAAAAATTAGGGGATTTTAAATTTCATGACAACACCACATCTCAAAAAAGTTGGGACAAGGCCATGTTTCCCACTGTGAGACATCCCCTTTTCTCTTTACAACAGTCTGTAAATGTCTGGGGACTGAGGAGACAAGTTGCTCAAGTTTAGGGATAAGAATGTTAACCCATTCTTGTCTAATGTAGGATTCTAGTTGCTCAACTCTCTTAGGTCTTTTTTGTCATATCTTCCGTTTTATGATGCGCCAAATGTTTTCTATGGGTGAAAGATTTGGACTGCAGGCTGGCCAGTTCAGTACCCGGACCCTTCTTCTACGCAGCCATGATGCTGTAATTGATGCAGTATGTGGTTTGGCATTGTCATGATGGAAAATGCAAGGTCTTCCCTGAAAGAGACGTCATCTGGATGGGAGCATATGTTGCTCTAGAACCTGGATATACCTTTCAGCACTGATGGTGTCTTTCCAGATGTGTAAGCTGCCCATGCCACATGCACTAATGCAACCCCATGCCATCAGAGATGCAGGCTTCTGAACTGAGCACTGATAACAACTTGGGTCGTCCTTCTCCTCTTTAGTCCGAATGACACGGCGTCCCTGATTTCCATAAAGAACTTCAAATTTTGATTCGTCTGACCACAGAACAGTTTTCCACATTGCCACAGTCCATTTAAAATGAGCCTTGGTCCAGAGAAGACGTCTGCGCTTCTGGATCATGTTTCGATACGGCTTCTTCTTTGAACTATAGAGTTTTAGCTGGCAACGGCGGATGGCACGGTGAATTGTGTTCATGGATAATGTTCTCTGGAAATATTCCTGAGCCCATTTTGTGATTTCCAATACAGAAGCATGCCTGTATGTGATGCAGTGCTGTCTAAGGGCCCGAAGATCACGGGCACCCAGTATGGTTTTCCAGCCTTGACCCTTACGCACAGAGATTCTTCCAGATTCTCTGAATCTTTTGATGATATTATGCACTGTAGATGATGATATGTTCAAACTCTTTGCAATTTTACACTGTCGAACTCCTTTCTGATATTGCTCCACTATTTGTCGGCACAGAATTAGGGGGATTGGTGATCCTCTTCCCATCTTTATTTCTGAGAGCCGCTGCCACTCCAAGATGCTCTTTTTATACCCAGTCATGTTAATGACCTATTGCCAGTTGACCTAATGAGTTGCAATTTGGTCCTCCAGCTGTTCCTTTTTTGTACCTTTAACTTTTCCAGCCTCTTATTGCCCCTGTCCCAACTTTGAGATGTGTTGTTGTCATGAAATTTCAAATGAGCCAATATTTGGCATGAAATTTCAAAATGTCTCACTTTCGACATTTAATATGTTGTCTATGTTCTATTGTGAATACAATATCAGTTTTTGAGATTTGTAAATTATTGCATTCCGTTTTTATTTACAATTTGCAGTTTGTCCCAACTTTTTTGGAATCGGGGTTGTATATTGTGATGGACAGAGCAGTAGCATGCCCATTGGTCCAGCCAGAAATTATAGTATTTATTTTATTGTGTCATGAGTTAATTAAATAAAAAAGCAAACATTTTTGGTTGCATACATATTCAGCCTTCTAGATTATTACTTTTTAAAATCTCTTTTGGATGCAATTCCAGCTACAGTTCTTCTGGGATATGTCTATCAGCTTTGTACATTGGGATCCTGATATATTTGTCCATTCTTCTTGGCCAGATTACTCAAGCTCTGTCGCACTGGATGGAGACTGTAGGTGAACAGCAATTTTGCCACAGTTTTTCAGTTGGATTGAGATATGGGCACTAATTCGGCCATTCAAACACATTCAAGTTCTTGATTTTTGAACCACTCCAGTTGTGTGTGCATGAAAAAAAAAGGCTAAGGCAAATATTTAGTGAACATTCCTGTGTTTTCTCTCTCTCTCTCTCTCTCTCTCTCTCTCTCTCTCTCTCTCAGGATTATCTGATATGTTGATTCGTATACAATGCAATCTTATGCGCTGCTACTTACCCTACGAGCAAGCAGGCTTTTGTATAACTACTGGTGTATCTCAAGCAATTAGAATAACATGAAAAAGTTTAATATTTTCCATCAGTTATTTAAGAAAGTGAAAATTTAATATATTCTACAGTGGTGCTTGAAAGTTTGTGAACCCTTCAGAATTTTCTATATTTCTGCATAAATATGACCTAAAACATCATCAGATTTTCACACAAGTCCTAAAAGTAGATAAAGAGAACCCAGTTAAACAAATGAGGCAAAAATATTATACCTGGTCATTTATTTATTGAGGAAAATGATCCAACATTACATATCTGCGAGTGGCAAAAGTATGTGAACCTTTGCTTTCAGTATCTGGTGTGACCCCCTTGTGCAGCAATAACTGCAACTAAACGTTTCCGGTAGCTGTTGATCAGTCCTGCACACCGGCTTGGAGGAATTTTAGCCCATTCCTCCGTACAGAACAGCTTCAACTCTGGGATGTTGGTGGGTTTCCTCACATGAACTGCTCGCTTCAGGTCCTTCCACAACATTTCGATTGGATTAAGGTCAGGACTTTGACTTGGCCATTCCAAAACATTAACTTTATTCTTCTTTAACCATTCTTTGGTAGAACGACTAGTGTGCTTAAGGTCGTTGTCTTGCTGCATGACCCACCTTCTCTTGAGATTCAATTCATGGACAGATGTCCTGACATTTTCCTTTAGAATTCACTGGTATAATTCACAATTCATTGTTTCATCAATGATGGCAAGCCGTCCTGGCCCAGATGCAGCAAAATAGGCCCAAATCATGATACTACCCCCACCATGTTTCACAGATGGGATAAGGTTCTTATGCTGGAATGCAGTGCTTTCCTTTCTCCAAACATAATGCTTCTCATTTAAACCAAAAAGTTCTATTTTGGTCTCATCCATCCACAAAACATTTTTCCAATAGCCTTCTGGCTTGTTGACATGATCTTTAGCAAACTGCAGACGAGCAGCAATGTTCTTTTTGGAGAGCAGTGGCTTTCTCCTTGCAACCCTGCCATGCACACCATTGTTGTTCAGTGTTCTCCTGATGGTGGACTCATGAACATTAACATTAGCCAATGTGAGAGTGGCCTTCAGTTGCCTAGAAGTTACCCTGGGATCCTTTGTGACCACGCCGACTATTACACGCCTTGCTCTTGGAGTGATCTTTGTTGGATGACCACTCCTGGGGAGGGTAACGATGGTCTTGAATTTCCTCCATTTGTACACAATCTGTCTGACTGTGGATTAGTGGAGTCCAAACTCTTTAGAGATGGTTTTATAACCTTTTCCAACCTGATGAGCATCAACAACACTTTTTCTGAGGTCCTCAGAAATCTCCTTTGTTCGTGCCATGATGCACTTCCACAAACATGTGTTGTGAAGATCAGACTTTGATAGATCCCTGTTCTTTAAATAAAACAGGGTGCCCACTCACACCTGATTGTTATCCCACTGATTGAAAACACCAGACTCTAATTTCACCTTCAAATTAACTGCTAATCCTAGAGGTTCACATACTTTTTCCACTCACAGATATGTAATATTGGATGATTTCCCTCAATAAATAAATGACCAAGTATAATATTTTTGTCTCATTTGTTTAACTGGGTTCTCTTTATCTACAACCCCGATTCCAAAAAAGTTGGGACAAAGTACAAATTGTAAATAAAAACGGAATGCAATAATTTACAAATCTCAAAAACTGATATTGTATTCAGAATAGAACATAGACAACATATCAAATGTCGAAAGTGAGACATTTTGAAATTTCATGCCAAATATTGGCTCATTTGAAATTTCATGACAGTAACATCTCAAAAAAGTTGGGACAGGGGCAATATGAGGCTGGAAAAGTTAAAGGTACAAAAAAGGAACAGCTGGAGGACCAAATTGCAACTCATTAGGTCAATTGGCAATAGGTCATTAACATGACTGGGTATAAAAAGAGCATCTTGGAGTGGCAGCGGCTCTCAGAAGTAAAGATGGGAAGAGGATCACCAATCCCCCTAATTCTGCGCCGACAAATAGTGGAGCAATATCAGAAAGGAGCTCGGCAGTGTAAAATTGCAAAGAGTTTGAACATATCATCATCTTCAGTGCATAATATCATCAAAAGATTCAGAGAATCTGGAAGAATCTCTGTGCGTAAGGGTCAAGGCCGGAAAACCATACTGGGTGCCCGTGATCTTCGGGCCCTTAGACAGCACTGCATCACATACAGGCATGCTTCTGTATTGGAAATCATAAAATGGGCTCAGGAATATTTCCAGAGAACATTATCTGTGAACACAATTCACCGTGCCATCCGCCATTGCCAGCTAAAACTCTATAGTTCAAAGAAGAAGCCGTATCGAAACATGATCCAGAAGCGCAGACGTCTTCTCTGGGCCAAGGCTCATTTAAAATGGACTGTGGCAAAGTGGAAAACTGTTCTGTGGTCAGACGAATCAAAATTTGAAGTTCTTTATGGAAATCAGGGATGCCGTGTCATTCGGACTAAAGAGGAGAAGGACGGCCCAAGTTGTTATCAGCGCTCAGTTCAGAAGCCTGCATCTCTGATGGTATGGGGTTGCATTAATGCGTGTGGCATGGGCAGCTTACACATCTGGAAAGACACCATCAATGCTGAAAGGTATATCCAGGTTCTAGAGCAACATATGCTCCCATCCAGACGACGTCTCTTTCACGGAAGACCTTGCATTTTCCAAAATGACAATGCCAAACTGCATACTGCATCAATTACAGCATCATGGCTGCGTAGAAGAAGGGTCCGGGTACTGAACTGGCCAGCCTGCAGTCCAGATCTTTCACCCATAGAAAACATTTGGCGCATCGTAAAATGGAAGATACGACAAAAAAGACCTAAGACAGTTGAGCAACTAGAATCCTACATTAGACAAGAATGGGTTAACATTCCTATCCCTAAACTTGAGCAACTTGTCTCCTCAGTCCCCAGACGTTTACAGACTGTTGTAAAGAGAAAAGGGGATGTCTCACAGTGGTAAACATGGCCTTGTCCCAACTTTTTTGAGATGTGGTGTTGTCATGAAATTTAAAATCACCTAATTTTTCTCTTTAAATGATACATTTTCTCAGTTTAAACATTTGATATGTCATCTATGTTCTTTTCTGAATAAAATATGGAATTTTGAAATTTCCTCATCATTGCATTCTGTTTTTATTTACAATTTGTACTTTGTCCCAACTTTTTTGGATTCGGGGTTGTACTTTTAGGACTTGTGTGAAAATCTGATGATGTTTAGGTCATATTTATGCAGAAATATAGAAAATTCTAAAGGGTTCACAAACTTTCAAGCACCACTATATACTCATTACACACAAACTAAAATGCTTCAAGCATTTTTCTATTTTATTTTGATAATTATGGCCTATAGCACAAAAAAAATCTCAAAATATGATATTTCATTTAGAGTTTGAGTAAAACAGTATAAATACCATGTATCTCTCGGTCTAGTTCAGTACACACAACCACAATCACAGGGAAGACTGCTGACTTAACAGCTGGCCAAAAGACAATCATTGACACCCTCCACAAGGAGGGTAAGCCACAGAAGGTCATTGCTGAAAAGGCTGGCTGGAAAAGGTGAGCAAACAGGGATGACCACAGCCTTGAGAAGATTGTCAAGAAAAGTCAATTCAACAACTTGGGAGAGCTTCACAAGGAGTGGACTGAGGCTGATGTCGGTGCATTAAAAGCCACAACGCACAGACGTCTTCAGGAAAGGGACTACAACTGTCACATTCCTAATATCAAGCGACTCCTGAACCAGAGACGTCAGAAGCGTCTTACCTGGGCTAAGGAGAGAAAAAAATGGACTATTGCTCAATGGTCCAAAGTCCTCTTTTCACATGAAAGTAAATTTTGCATTTAATTTGGAAATCAAGGTCCTAGAGTCTGGAGGATGAGTGGAGAGGCACAGGATCCAAAGTGTTTGAAGTTCAGTCAAGTCCAAAGTCAATGCAGCTGTCTACCAGGAGATTTTAGAGCACTTCATGCTTCCATCTGCTGACAAGCTTTATGGAGATGCCAATTTCTTTTCCAGCAGGACTTAGCACCTGCCCACAGTGCCAAAACTACTACTAAATTGTTTGCTGACCATGATACTACTATGCTTGGTTGGCCAGCCAACTTGCTTGACCGGAACCCCTTAGAGAATCTACGGGGTATTGTCAAGAGGAAGATGAGAAAGACCCAACCCAAAAATACAGATGAGCTGAAGGCTGCTATCAGAGCAATCCGGGCTTCAATAACATTTCAGCAGTGCCACAGACTGATTGCCTCCATGCCACACCACATTGATGATTGGTGATAAAGCAGCCCCAACAAGTATAGAGTGTATCAATGAAGATACTATTCAGAAGTTGGACATTTCTGTATGGTAAATCCTTTTTTAATTGAGCTTAGAAAATGTTGTAATAATTTGAGAAACTAGATTTCTGATTTTCATGAGCTAAAAGGCAAAATCATTAAAATTAAAACAAAAAAAGCTTGAAATATTTCACTTTGTGTCATGAGAATAGAATATATGACAGTTTACCTTTTTAAGTTAAATTGCAGAAAAAAAAACTTTTCCATGATATGCTAATCATTTCAGATGCACTAGTATAGTGTAAAAAACCTGCAGTGGCTTCAAACTTGGAACTCTGACAAAGTCAAACTTAATGTCATGGGGAAGCTATGGCCTAATGGTGAAAGAAGCAGCTTTGGGACAAAAGGATTGTCAAGAAAAGTTGATTCAAGAACTTGGGAAAGCTGGTTTGACTCCCTGGACCAGCAGGAATGGCTGAAGTGCCCTTGAACAAGGCACCTAATCCCCAACTGCTCCCCAGGCTGCTCTTGGTATGTTGTACGTCACTCTGGATAAGACAGTCTGCTAAATGCCATTAATATTATTTAATGCCAACTCATTTTTTAGCAGTCTGAGGGTAGCTAAACTTCTCTATGCTTGTGAATCATAGAATTAATCAGTAATCAACACTACAGTATATTGTGAAACGTATGGGGACAACTCATGACCATCACACCTATGTGTTTGTTGAACATCCCATTCCAGGTTTAGTCCCCCATTGCTGTTATATTAAACACCACTCTTCTGGGAAGGCTTTCCATAGATAATGGAGTGTAGCTGTGGGGATTTGTGCTCATTAAGTCACAAGAGCATGAGTGAGGTCAGGCATTGATTTTGAGTGAAGAGGCCTGTTGATCCCAAAAGTGATCAATAGGATTGAGGTCTGGTGTTGTACAGGGCACTCATGTTCTTCTATACTAGTCTTGGCAAACCATGCCTTCATGGACCCCACTTTGTGCACAGGAGCATTCTCATGCTAAAACATGTTTGAGCCCCTTTGTTCCAGTGAAGGGAAATTGTAATGCTACAACATACTATACAATTGTGTATTTCCAATGTTGTGGCAACAGATTGGGTAGGCCCACATATGGGTATGATGGTTAAGTGTCCACAACCCTTTGGCCATATAGTGTACATGATGTTTTCCTAGACTCTCAATGACTTTGCAGAACATATCACTCAGTCAGATATGTGGATGACACCTGGGTTAAAATCAAAACCCATGAGGTGGAAGCCTTCTCTAAGCACATCAGTGCAGTGGATATTAACATCAACTTCACTCAGGAGGACGTCAGTGTGAATAATCTAGCCTTCTTGGATTGTGATGTACACATTAGACAAGACAGAAGCCTGAGCATCGACGTCTACCGGAAACCCACACACACAGACCAGTACCTACTCTTTGACTCTCACCACCCACTGGAACACAAATTGGGGGTCATTAGGACCTTGCAACACAGGGCTCAGAATATCCCTACAACGATAGAGGGAAAAGAGAAGGAGCAGAATCACATCAAGAAAGCACTTCAGAACTGCGGGTATCCCAACTGGTCTTTCCTCAAGAGCAGAAAAAGGAACAGAATGGACAAGGAGGATAACAGGAACAAACGCAAGAACATTGTCATTCCCTACATTTCTGGACTATCTGAGAAACTCAGGAGGATCTTCTACAAACACAACATTCTGGTACATTTCAGACCCAGTAACACTCTGAAGCAGAAACTGGTCCATCCTAAGGACAGAATACCCAGACACAAACAGGACAACGTAGTGTATGCCATTCAGTGCCGTGAGGAATGCACAGACTCGTATATTGGGGAGACTAAACAACCGCTTCACAGGTGCATGGCTCAACACAGGAGAGCCAGTTCCTCAGGCCAGGACTCTGCTGTCTACCTTCATCTGAACAACAAAGGACACTTATTTCAGGATTGCAACGTACGCATTTTAGCCAGAGAGGATCGTTGGTATGAGCGAGGAGTTAAAGAAGCCATTTTTGTCAATCTGGAATGGCCATCACTGAACAGAGGTGGTGGTCTAAGACATCACTTATCAGCCACCTACAATGCAGTCCTTGGCACACTTCCCAGACAACTGAATGCACACCAACACCCAGCTGTTTTCAATCACTATGTTTACATGCACATAGAGAGAATCGAATTTCTGCCGTTGCTCGACTGAAATCGAAGTTCAAAATGCCATGTATACACCTTAATTCGGCTGAAATTGAACCGAACTTGATTTCTCGGAATCGAGCTACACAACCTAGTTTATGCGATTTCTGCCGAGCTACTTTGTGCATGTATACCCTATCGAGCTAGTTGTCGAGCTACTTCCGGAAGTGACGAGTGACGAGACCACAAGCGGGAAACACAACAGCCTCGGTCGGCATGACAACAGTAGTAGCGAGCAGCAGAAGAGGTCAGGAGGAACAAACGAAGAAGAGAAAATGGCGATGTAGAGCTCTCTGAAGTGTGGGTGGAGCACAGAGGACGGCAGGACAAAGCTTCTGGTACTAATAGGCTTTTTATTGTCAGACTTTTCAGTTTAACAGCCTACTTTTATTCTTGAGAGAAAAACACACACGCGCGCGCGCGCTGTGTTCTAGTCCCGGGATGAGCTGTCCCCTCTGCTCTCCCTCTGCCTCCTTAAATAGGGCGCGGTTACTGGGAAGACACACAAACACAGGTTAATTACCGTCAGGTGAAGTGATTCTGCCACTCACCTTCCCTGGCTCCGCCCTCCTGTCACAGACCGGCGCTTGACCACGCCCCCACTGCCACAGGCAAGCATAAACGTGCACTTCTGGAGCAATGAGGAGACAGAGTTCATGCTCATTCAGCTTAAGGAGTTGAATATATTAAAATTCATGGATGGGAGAAAAACGCGCAATTGAGAACACGGAACTGATAACTTTGTTTACACTCTTGAATAGCTCTTCTTCATGACGACAACCGAAAGTGTACCAACACGATGGGGCGTGTTGCGCCACCTGTGGCTCAGGTGCACAATGCACCTCACACAATAGCCCGATTTCATTGTGTGCATGTAGGATTGGATTTCTCTGGCACCCTGCTGGGACCTTCAGCTCAATTACCGACAGCAGCTCGATTTGGATGTGCATGTAAACGTAGTCAGTGACTCACAGGAAGACAGAGAGAATCAGCATTCCATTGATCACCCTAACGGGCAATCCATTGATCATCCTAACGACTCTCGAGGCCGTTCACAACCAGCCCCCAGTGACCCACACCAACAGGATGACTCAATGACACCTTAGATGAGCTTTTCATCCATGAGAGGATAAATACCTGATGCTCCTTACCAGTCAGACAGAACTGAAGAAGCCTTTCGGATGAGAGGTGAAACGTCTTCAAGAATCTTCAAGCAAGTCCAGTTGCTCTCTTTTACCACCCACAGTTTACCATGACCTGGATGACTGAGAACCTTCACAGACATATCACTCAGTCTCAAAAGTAAACTGAAATGGAACTGCTATTTTCTACACTTTCAGAAAATAAACTACATTCCTGTACCTTTAGGGGTACAATGGCTTGTCAATGGGGCAGTACTCTCTAAAGTACTTATTTGTGCTATTTATATATTGCTTGGGAACATGTGTGTACCTTTTTAGCCCTAAAAAGGTGCATACAGTTACCTTGAGGTCCAATAATGAGCCCTAGGAGGTACATTGGTGTAGACTGTACCTTGGGGGACAGAAATGGACTCCTACTGTACCCCTATTTCTGACAGTGTATTACAGGAAAAGCTCATGAGATAACTACGGAATAAGGAAATTACATGAAAGTAGATTAGCGGATGCAATAATCAGGACCAAAAACATCTCTGAGATATCCTAAACCTGAAAATCCATACTTGTCAGTTTAATCTTGGCAAATCATTCAGAGTTAATGAGGTCCATCACGAGGTGAAAATCTCATCTCATCTCATTATCTCTAGCCGCTTTATCCTGTTCTACAGGGTCGCAGGCAAGCTGGAGCCTATCCCAGCTGACTATGGGCGAAAGGCGGGGTACACCCTGGACAAGTCGCCAGGTCATCACAGGGCTGACACATAGACACAGACAACCATTCACACTCACATTCACACCTACAGTCAATTTAGAGTCACCAGTTAACCTAACCTGCATGTCTTTGGACTGTGGGGGAAACCGGAGCACCCGGAGGAAACCCACGTGGACACGGGGAGAACATACAAACTCCACACAGAAAGGCCCTCACCGGCCACGGGGCTCAAACCCGGGCCTTCTTGCCGTGAGGCGACAGTGCTAACCACTACACCACCGTGCCGCCCGAGGTGAAAATGTAAACTTGAAATCAAACCAGAAATTTAGTAGTGTATTTAAGTTGCCTTCAAGACCAGCCCTTAAATTTAGTAGTAAATTTAAGTACCTTTACTGAACTTTTTACATTACAGACATTTAGCAGACACTTTTATCCAGAGCAACATACAACATACCCAGAGCAGCCTGGGGAGCAGTTGCCTTGCTCAAAGCACTTCAGCCATTCCTGCTGGTCCAGGGAATCAAACCAGCAACCTTTTGGTCCCAAAGCTGCTTTTCTAACCATCAGGCCATGGCTTTTTAAATTCATTAAATATACTAGTAACTTTAAGACCCTTTATTGGTATTCTTAAAAGTAGTAGTGACTTTAAGTACATTTAAATGTTAAATTTAGTAACTTTAAGTGACATCTTAAACATTCTTTTTAACAGCATTTCATTATCTTTAAGAAGTCATGGAAAGCCACTTAAAGTTATACTATGAGAATTCTTAAAGTTATAAGTAAATATACTGAAATTTAGCATTTCGTAAACTTCTTGGATACTTTAAGAATATGTTAAAGCTGTTAACTTGTCTAGTGATTATATCCATTTGTATTAATCACAGAGAAGAAACAGTGCTGCGCACAGTGTATAAGATTCCTTTTCTTCCCGAACAAGCCAGCCTAATAAGTTATTGGCTCCTCATAAAAGGTTAACTTGTCAACACTTGTATTTGAAAGTGAAAACATGTACCTGGGTTACCTGGCTCCTTAAAGTGAAACGTATTTCGAATAGCAGTTGGCTTCTGAAACACGTTTCTAGAGACACATACGCAGAGATTTCTTCTGAGATGCTCACTGAATACCATCTACTACATATCATGTGATGGATAAGGCAAACTTTGTAATCACTGTTTATGGTGCACTACATCTCAGAACAATCTTTACAATGTTTTTGATAAGAATATCAGGTAGCATTCACTAAATTCACAATTACAGCATGCTACCAACATTTACCCAAGCTTATTATTTTCTTGTATTGCTAACAACTTGAGAGCATACGGTATACTGAATATAATGAGAAGGAAAGAGCATTATATTAGCAATAAACACATAATAATGTGAACTGTTTACAAACTAGCTATAGTATGTAAACTTTATGCTTTGGTCAGGTGCTTGGTTCTTGCAGTATACTTCTTGTTGATTTAGGTATGGTTATGGTATATGGATAATTAGAAAAAGAATTATGTCACTGAGATTTATTTAATCAAAAATATCCTAAGAATGACTGGAATAACAAAAACGGACATTACAATCAGTACTCAGCAAAAGAGTAGATTAAAAAAAACCAGGAAGTACTATTAATTCTTAGCTCTTTGACCTGGTGTGATGGCCCTGGCGTAGCAAAACATTTGACATTTATGCCTCAGCTGACATAGGCTGTAGAGAACAGGGTTAAAGGGCAAATTCTGGACCAATTTCGTGGTTTTTTTTATGAGAAAGTATGTCCCTTTACACACTCATCCAGAAGGGTAATTTTGCACAAGGCCATCTGTCTACAGCAGAAAAAAATAAAATAATAAAACGCGTCTGGAAAAATCCCAAGGCAGTCTGGAGCCAGATTCGTGACGTTATCTGCAGAAGCGCCAGCAGGCTGCATGAGCTTTGCACGGTTTCAGTGCACAGCCTGTGTAGACCAAGCACTCCCATTTCTCTCTCATTGTCCGGTCTTTTGGGAAATGATGAGTACTAATCCCATCAAGATTGGTGTTGCTACACCCTCCTACGATACATCTGTTAACCATTTTAATAATTACGCGATAACGTTGAAGAAACTTGCAGAAAACCACCAGGTCGTTTTCTCATAAACAAACCAGCGCTGGCGTAGGATTCAGAGGGAGGCGTCCCGCACGTGACGTCACGAAAATCAATGTTTGCCGGGAAATCCAAATACAAAGTTTTTTCAGAGGCGGACCAATTCGCCTCAAATGGCTTGATTTCAACTGAATTTTTCTGGCATTGCGCAAGGTAAAAAAATTGCAGAGAATGCAGAATGTTACAGATATTTGACCAAAGTTTAATATAAAATAAGAGAATTACATTGAGCTTGCTCCTGAATTTACCTGTGATATGCACTTTAAGGGCTGAGTTAGCCATGGTGAAGGTCAGTACCCAAACATACACGAAGGAGGTTATGGGAAGATGGATTTGGAAGTTGTGTATAAGAATGAGAAGGTGAAGATAAAGATGGGACTCCACATGATGAAGAAGGATATAAGGAGTGTACAGAATAGTCTATAGTCCTGTTTAGACACTGCGCTTGACTTTGTGATATGGTTGCGTGAAGTCTCCTTTTGGAACATTGCTTGATCTGTTTTCATCAGTGAGAATAATTATTGTGTCATTTATTATTATTATTATTATTATTATTATTATTATTATATAAAGCATTGTTTCTCAATTTGAGGATTTGCAACCCAGTGTTCTGTGCAACTTTTAGTATTCACTGTTCTATCACACCTTCTCATGGCACCATCTGTTCCCACTTTAGATGAGATAAATGATCCATTGTTACGAGAATAGACGAGAATGTCTTTTTTGTTGCTGCTCTTTACAATGATTATATAAAATCACTAATGAAAAGTAATGATAATAGTCAACAATTGACTGCAATTTTCTTGTCTTTTCTTTCTGTTGATATTTGACATGTTTAAGTTAGATATAAGAAATGTTTACCATATCTAGAAACCATAAATATCTATCTTTTACCTGTAAGATTTTGCTGTAACTGATTACAATGCTCGAGCCTGGCATCAGGAAACCTAATGCAAGGAAGACAGTTTACCACAAAATTTTGCCCATTAAATGTGGTCATGTAAGGGCACATATATGCACTTCTCCCTGTGAACAAAGACAAAGAGCTATAATGCATTCTCAAGCTTTGGTAGAGCAATATAAAAAACAAACAAAGGGAACTGTCTTCACCTGTTGAGGGGAGATGACTGGTATCAATCTGAAGAACGGAGACAGAGGAAACATTGCAGCAGGAGAGACAAACCAGATAAGAAGCAGCACTCCATGTGTCCATTTAGTATTTAGGCTGGGTGGAGTCACCATCTTCAAAATTGCATGCAGTCTCTTAATACTGATAGCGGCCAGTGTGGTGATGATTACAATGCCACTCACGCTGATGAAATACATGATCAAGTGGCATGCAGCAGAGCCCAGGTTCCATGTCTTGGTCCATCTCACAACAATGACAAAAGGAACAGTGCTGACAAACAAAAGGTCTGCCAGGAAAAGGTTGATGGTTAAGCTGGTGTTGTTTGCTAGCCATTTTAATAATAGGCCCAGGTTTACATGAATTTTTTTAAGAACTCCGCCATTATGTATATACCGTAAAATACCAAATAATAGCCCGGGCGATTATTTGTCTCAATCACGTAAGAGACCCGGCGCGTATTAGAGACTAGGCGGCTATTTGGAACAGGCGATTAATTCCTTCTTCACAAACACCTTCCCCAAAATCTACCTCAAAACGGGGAAAAATCATTCTCAGATAGGCCTACTTTTAACCAGTATAACTTACAGTTTGTTTAGAGTTAGATTACAGATAGCACGGTGCCGACTTCGGGGAATTTTGAAGACGCAGAATGCATCTTCGCATGGCACAGTCGGGGTGGATAAAGGATAAATCACACACCTTTTCCTGTTAATGACTAGTTAAGCGCATGCTTTACAAAATAATCAAGAAACCACACCATTGTCTGTGCGCAGCACTGTGATTTAATTACTCTGCAAAGTTATGGTCACTTGCTATCACCCTCACCCATGCAGCCTCCACCCTTTGCGCTTCGCGATGTCTGTCAATCTGAAATTGCATGGAGGGCGCGACGTTGAAGCAACATAATTAGGGTGCGAAGTGTCAAACCAAAGGGTTTTTTCTTATGCTGAAAAATAAGTGACCTGCAGTGGCTACATACTGTCATCTTGCATTCTCACATTTCTCTCCAAGACGTCTCCCTATTTGGCCGATATGAGCCTATTCCCCGAGTGAGTTGGTACGGTGGCTCGACCCCGTAGAAAACTTAAAGTTCGGATGAAAGTTAGTTGAATAGGTTACTGACTTGTAGGCCTACATGTTGCCTGCCTGACGCGTGCTTCTGCCCAACTTGCACGACAGATTACTTGTTGAAAAGGCCCCTTGGATTAGATTGGCCGCGAGCAGACTGAAATGCATGTTAGAACGCTCTCACCTTTTTTGTAAAGCGTCTTCCAGATCCGAATGGGTAAGGGCAAGTGAAATGGTATAAGGTCTTTAATAAAACTCAGTGTGTGCTTTGACGCATGCATTCGGCAATTTAGGTGGTTTAACAGAAGCAGCAGTCCAACCTTGGAAACCCGCAGTCCTCAATGTCACCACACACGCTGGCTTTCGTTGGGTATACCCAAAGGGGTGGCTAAGACATCTGTCAAAAGTTACGGAGTTGCATTCCTCAAGAAATATTACGGTAGACCAAGATTATAACATTGAAATGGCATGTTTATTATCACGTAACAAAATGTTGTAAACAGTATTATAGAAATAATTTCATTCATTCATTCATTCATATTGTTTTGGTAGAAAACTATGCAATGCAAAATCGTTTAAACACCAGAAAACCAGAAAAGTGCTGGGCCTCAAGATTCTAGATAGAACGTTCGGACGCTTTTTTTTTTTTTTAGACCCCGGCGAGTATTCGGAACCGGCCTTTATTTGTCACAACACACGCGTACACCCGGCCGTTAAAGGGAACTCGGCGGTTAATTGGAACTCGGCTATTATTTGGTATTTTACGGTATACAGTATCTGATTGAGTTTAATAATTCACTGCACAACAATAATAATGACTGTGGATGATTTTACTTTTTTTTCTACAACCACAAAGCAGAAAAAGTTGGGATGGTATAGAAAATGCAAATAAAAAAAGAAAGCAGTGATTTCTAAATTTACTTCGAGTTGTACACCATTGCCAACAGTAAGAACCCAAGATATTTCATGTTTTATTTTTTTTTGTTTTTTTCTGGTCAACTTCATTTCATTTCCTAATATACATCCATCCATCCATTATCTGTAGCCGCTTATCCTGTCCTACAGGGTCGCAGGCAAGCTGGAGCCTATCCCAGCTGACTATGGGCGAGAGGTGGGGTACACCCTGGACAAGTTGCCAGGTTATCGCAGGGCTGACACATAGACACAGACAACCATTCACACTCACATTCACACCTACGGTCAATTTAGAGTCACCAGTTAACCTAACCTGCATGTCTTTGGACTGTGGGGGAAACCGGAGCACCCGGAGGAAACCCACGCAGACACGTGTCACCTCACAGCAAGAAGATCCTGGGTTTGAGCCCAGTGGTCAACGAGGGCCTTTCTGTGTGGAGTTTGCATGTTCTCCCCGTGTCCGTGTGGGTTTCCTCCGGGTGCTCCAGTTTCCCCCAAAGTCCAAAGGCATGCAGGTTAGGCTAATTGGTGGCTCTAAACTGACCGTGAGTGTGAGTGTGAATGGTTGTTAGTCTTAGGCCCTGTCCACACGGCAACGGATTCAGGTGACTCCGATACAATTGCTTATCGTTTAGGCCTGGCGTCCACACGGCACCAGCGTTTTGGGTGCCCAAAACGCAATCTTTTTGAGAACGGGTTCCAGAGTGGAAAGATCTGGCAACATTGCCATTGTGAAGTCGTCTGGATGAGTAGAACGGATTTGTTTACGATGATGTCACAACCACATGACTGTCAGTGCTTCACGCCGGGTAGAAGTGTAACAAACTCGATGCGAGTTGTCAACAAATCCTATAACTTGGTTCATGAAACGTGCTTACAAAATATTTTCACTGTGAATATTTATTGTGTAATGGTGCAAAGTGAGAGAGAGAGAGACTCTGCCCTTAGGGCAGAGTCAATCCCGCCAGCAAAAATAGGGAAAAAAAGGAGCGATCTCACCTCTTCAGATGTTGGTTTAAATCCTACAATACATTCCTCAAAAAGGGCGTAGAAGAACAAATTAATCCATCAACGTGTAGCATTCAATTTATTCCGGACCATTAAAGACGCCGCCTTCCGCATAGAATCATACGTCATCCTCGCCGCCATATTGGACAGGTCAAAGCGGAGAATAAAGATTCATGTGCTGCGTTTAACTGTACCAACAAGTTTACCGTCCAAACGAGATCACATGGGATTACCTTTCACAGGTGAGAAACAACAAATTAATCCATCAACGTGTAGCATTCAATTTATTCCGGACCATTAAAGACGCCGCCTTCCGCGTAGAATCATACGTCATCCTCGCCGCCATATTGGATAGGTCAAAGCGGAGAATAAAGATTCATGTGCTGCATTTAACTGTACCAACAGGTTTGCCATCCAAACGAGATCACATGGGATTACCTTTCGCAGGTGAGACTGGAAAAATACTTTTCATTGTATTTGGTCATTATAATGTAATTTTACGAACAGCTTTTCCTGACTTTGTGGCTAATATGAAGTCTCGCGCATAATAGTTTATGCGCATGCGTCCTTACTTCTTCTATTGTTCTGGTGTCTCCAAAGGGACCGTCTTACAGCGCCCCTAGAGGTGTGGCATGTGTATTGCATCATTTTCAGCAAGCGTTGCGTTGCCATATGGACCTGATATTTTACTGATCGTTGCCCATTTAGATGCGATATATTTTTAAATAACATCTCGTTGCCGTTGTCGTGTGGATGTAGCCTCAGTGTGTCAGCCTTGCAATGGCCTGGCAACTTGTCCAGATCCCGAGATACTTAAACTCCTCCACTTGAGGCAGAACTTCTCCACCAACCTGGAGAGGGCAAGCCACCCTTTTCCGGTCGAGAACCATGGCCTCGGACTTGGAGGTGCTGATTCTCATCCCAGCCGCTTCACACTCGACTGCAAACCGCCCCAGTGCATGCTGAAGGTCCTGGTTTGAAGAAGCCAACAGGACAACATCATCCGCAAAAAGCAGAGATGAAATCCTGTGGTTCCCAAACAGGATTCCTTCTGGCCCCTGGCTGCGCCTAAAAATTCTGTCCATAAAAATTATGAACAGAACCGGTGACAAAGGGCAGCCCTGCCGGAGTCCAACATGCACTGGGAACAGGTCTGACTTACTGCCGGCAATGCGAACCAGACTCCTGCTCCGTTCGTACAGGGACCGGACAGCCCTTAGCAAAGAGCCCCGAACCCCATACTCCCGAAGCACCCCCCACAGAATACTACGGGGGACACGGTCGAATGCCTTCTCCAGATCCACAAAGCACATGTGGACTGGTTGGGCAAACTCCCATGAACCCTCGAGCACCCTATGAAGGGTATAGAGCTGGTCCAGTGTTCCGCGACCAGGACGAAAACCGCATTGTTCCTCCTGGATCCGAGGTTCGACTATTGGTCGAATTCTCCTCTCCAGTACCCTGGAGTAAACCTTCCCTGGGAGGCTGAGAAGTGTGATTCCCCTATAATTGGGGCACACTCTCCGGTCCCCTTTCTTAAAAAGAGGGACCACCACCCCAGTCTGCCACTCCAGAGGCACTGTCCCTGACCGCCACGCGATGTTGCAGAGGCGTGTCAACCAAGACAGCCCCACAACATCCAGAGACTTGAGATACTCAGGGCGGATCTCATCCACCCCCGGTGCCTTGCCACCGAGGAGCTTGCAAACCACCTCAGTGACTTCGGCTTGGGTAATGGACGAGTCCACCTCTGAGTCATCAGCCTCAGTCTCCTCAGTGGAAGACATGACGGTGGGATTGAGGAGATCCTCAAAGTATTCCTTCCACCGCCCGACAATGTCCCCAGTCGAGGTCAACAGCTCCCCACCCGCACTGTAAACAGTGTTGGCAGAGTACTGCTTCCCCCTCCTGAGGCGCCGGACGGTTTGCCAGAATTTCTTCGAGGCCGACCGATAGTCCTTCTCCATGGCCTCCCCGAACTCCTCCCAGTTCCGAGTTTTTGCCTCCGCAACTGCCCGAGCTGCAGCACGCCTGGCCTGCCGATACCCGTCAGCTGCCTCGGGAGTCCTGGAGGTTAACATGGCCCGATAGGACTCCTTCTTCAGCTTGACGGCATCCCTTACTTCTGGTGTCCACCACCGGGTTCGGGGATTGCCGCCACGACAGGCACCGGAGACCTTGCGGCCACAGCTCTGAACAGCTGCGTCCCCAATGGAGGTAGAGAACATGGTCCACTCAGACTCAATGTCCCCCGCCTCCCTCGGAAGCTGGGAAAAGCTCTCCCGGAGGTGGGAGTTAAAGACCTCCCCGACAGAGTGCTCGGCCAGACGTTCCCAGCAGACCCTCACCATACGTTTGGGCCTGCCAGGTCTGTCCAGCTTCCTCCTCCGCCAGCGGATCCAACTCACCACCAGGTGGTGATCAGTTGACAGCTCAGCCCCTCTCTTCACCCGAGTGTCCAAGACATAGGGCCGGAGATCAGATGAAACGACTACAAGGTCTATCATTGACCTCCGACCTAAGGTGTCCTGGTGCCACGTGCACTTATGGACACCCCTATGCTCGAACATGGTGTTCGTTATGGACAAACCATGACTAGCACAGAAGTCCAATAACAAAACACCACTCGGGTTCAGATCGGGGAGGCCGTTCCTCCCAACCACGCCCCTCCAGGTGTCACTGTCATCTCCCACGTGAGCATTGAAGTCCCCCAGTAACACAATGGAGTCCCCAGTCTGAGCACTCCTCAGTACCTCTCCCAGGGACTCCAAGAAGGCCGGATACTCTATACTGCTATTTGGGCCATAGGCACAAACAACAGCAAGAGCCCTCTCCCCAATCCGAAGGCGCAGCGAGGCGACCCTCTCGTTCACTGGGGTAAACTCCAACACATGGCGGCTGAGCTGGGGAGCTATAAGCAAGCCCACACCAGCCCGCCGCCGCTCACCACGGGCGACTCCAGAGAAGTGGAGAGTCCAGCCCCTCTCGAGGAGCTGGGTTCCAGAGCCCAAGCTGTGCGTGGAGGTGAGCCCGACTATCTCTAGCCGGTACCTCTCAACCTCCCGCACAAGCTCAGGCTCTTTCCCCCCCAGCGAAGTGACATTCCATGTCCCAACAGCCAGCCGCTGTGTCCGGGGATCAGGTCGTCGAGGCCCCTGCCTTCGACTGCCACCCAATCCACATTGCACCAGTCCCCTACTGCTACCTCTGTGGGTGGTGAACCCACAGGAGGTCGGGCCCACGTCAGCTCTTCGGGCTGAGCCCGGCCGGGCCCCATGGGCAAAGGCCCGGCCACCAAGTGCTCGCATACGAGCCCCAACCCCGGGCCTGGCTCCAGGGTGGGGCCCCGGCTGCGTCATCCCGGGCGACGTCACGGTCCTCGGATTTTTCTCCATAGGGGTTTTGGTGAACTGCTCTTAGTCTGGCCTGTCACCTAGGACCTGTCTGCCTTGGGAAACCCTGACAGGGGCATAATGCCCCCGACAACATAGCTCCTAGGATCATTCAAGCACACAAACCCCTCCACCACAATAAGGTGGCAGTTCAAGGAGGGGCTCGTTGCCGTTGTCGTGTGGATGTAGCCTCAGTGTGTCAGCCTTGCAATGGCCTGGCAACTTGTCCAGGGTGTACCCCGCCTCCCACCCATAGTCAGCTGGGATAGGCTCCAGCTTGCCTGTGACCCTGTACAGTATAAGCGGCTACAGATAATGGATGGATGGATGAGTTATATGTAGGTCATAGCTGACTATCTCAGGCAGTGTGACAAAACAAGTCCAGTGAAGTGTGTTTACAGCATGGACTAAACCTCACAGTACTGTATATGGAAATATACTCCACAATTACTGGCAACCATTGTAAAGACTAGTAAAATTATTGGGGTGCCAATAATTATGGAGGGCACTTTATGTATGACATTAGCATCAAAATCACATCTCATGGACAATTTTGGATATCTAAAAGCCACATCTGATACTTAAAGCAGCAATAGTTGATTTATTTACATTTCAAAAATGCACAAATTAAATTATTTCGAAAGTAATGGTTTAACCCTCTGGGTTCTTGGGGTATTTTCTGGCACTCTAATGATTTTGGCATGCTCTGATTTTGTTGTCAATTTCAACAAATCTAAGCAGTGTTTTCAATGTCATATAACTTTTTTTGTATTCAGCACAAGTTCAGCTACAATAATATCTATGTAGTATGTATGTCATGATTGTACTTAAAAAAAACAAAACAAAAACAAATGAAGTTGTTGTAAAAAGCAGTTTTAGAACTGTGTTGGAATGTGTGAAAAAACATGACCTTACCCATTGTGATGAACCGTTTGGATCACTTGAGGTGATTCTGTTCAGTCTTAGGAATGTATCAAGCACAAAAACTTCAATCTGCTTCATTGATTTGGACAATTAACTGGCCATCAAAAAATTTTATGTCCCATTGTTTTGGGATAATGGGAGGGTATTCAATTAGAAGTGTAAAAACTTTCCATTCATTCAATGAGAAGAGTGAAAACCCCTCCCACTGCCATCTCTTAATCCCATCAGATTAACTCTTAATCCGATCAAGTCAAGTCATACGGAAGCCGCGAGAGCCCCTTCTCTTTTTTTATTCACCTTGTTATCCCGAGATAATGACAATTAATTCAGGATCTCGAGAAAACAACACAACTAATTCGAGATCTCGAGAAAACAAAACTGTTATCCCGAGATAACGACATAATTAATTCAGGATCTCGAGAAAACAACACAACTAATTCGAGATCTCGAGAAAACAAAACAGTTATTCCGTGATCTCGAGAAAACAAGACAATTATTCCGTGATCTCAAAAAAACAAAACAATTATTTCATGATCTCGAGAAAACAGCTGAGATTTCTAGCAGAGCTGAGACGAAGCCGGGCCAGTCTTCTGCGGAGGTGCCGCGGACTAATTTTGAAATGATCCCTTATTAAAAGACTTAATGCAGTCTCTCCCTGTGTCAATCCCTGATCAAAATATTGCCTTATTAGGTGATCAATTATTCCAGACGTTCTAATGACAAAGTTGCGTTTATACAGAATGAGAAATAGCCCCAAAGTCAGCATATCACAAGTCTCTTGGCGCACCTGAATGAACCATTTCTCAGCTATTTACTCAAGATCATGAAATAATTGTTTTGTTTTCTCGAGATCACGGAATAATTGTTTTGTTTTCTCGAGATCTCGAAATAACGGTTTTGTTTTCTCGAGATCTCAAATTAGTTGTGTTGTTTTCTCGAGATCCTGAATTAATTATGTCGTTATCTCGGGATAATGGTTTTGTTTTCTCGAGATCTCGAATTAGTTGTGTTGTTTTCTCGACATCCTGAATTAATTATGTCGTTATCTCGGGATAATGGTTTTGTTTTCTCGAGATCTCGAATTAGTTGTGTTGTTTTCTCAAGATCCTGAATTAATTATGTCGTTATCTCGGGATAACAAGGTGAAGAAAAAAAAAAGGATTATATGAAGGGCCTCTCTCGGCTTCCTTAAAGTCACAATGGGTAAGGTAATGTTTTTCCACACATTCCAACACAGTTCTAAAACTGCTTTTTACAACAGCTTCATTTATCTGGTATTTGACTTTATTTTGGTATTTGACTCTATTCAGTGTGTCTTGAAATTAACTCTTGTACTATTTTACTCAGTTCAGAGCCACAACCAACTCTGTAACACAATTACTCTGTCATTTTGCTCCCATCCCGACTCCAAATTTTACTCTCTAAACTCAAAATAGAGCAAAATTAACTATTTTGAGGAAAATACTTTTAATCCTGGAAAAATTGCTCAGTCATTTTTCCTGTGTATGCAGTACAGTGCATGTACCGTATATCAACCGATCTGCTCATCAGAAATAGAAGAAACATTTACAATTACTTGAGCTGATCTTTGGCTGGATCGAGTCAAAGTAAAACATAAAAAGTAAAAATAAATAAGGCACCGCTCATAATCAGTGTCGCAGTTCTCAAGATTGAACCGAATTGCTGTCCTGATTCATGAACTGAATCATGAATTGATTTGCTGTCCTGAAATTGAATCACTGTCCTGAATCATCCAAAACACATAAAATCTGTGTGCCATCTCGCAACAACTTTTACCTCCAAACAGCCTAAACTATGGCTGACAGATTTTACGCTGTTTACAGTGGGCGTTCCCACCGTGAAAGAGAAACCAATCAAAACCGAAAGAGTGAAAATGATTATCATGCCGTTACCATGTGAATAGTTGTTTATGAATGCGTAAGTGGGAGCTCAGCACTCCGACTCTGGTGTGACTGAGTAAGGTGACAAGTTTTATGTTTCATCTAATTGAGGTAATTTAAAAACTATAATATTATTTCATACATTTCAACCCCTTTGGGCATCCACCTGTAGTATCAGAGGAAGAAATCCATAAAATCAACATAAAATCCTTATAGCCTTCGAATTGCACCAAACTTAATAAATAAATAAGTAAATATAACTTGCCTGAGAACTTCGTCCAGCATGTCGAAAATCGCCTCGCCCGTGCCGATATTGCACACGGACATGTCTATGATTCTTGACTTCGCCCCTCTGTTTATGTCGAAGATTTGCACCAAAACGGCCAGTTGCTTGTCCGTCTTTTTGTCATTGGATTCGTTGATCATCAAGGAAAATGGCGACGTCCGGCAGTGCTGGATGATTGGTAGTGTAGCTTCGGGGGCCAAGCTCTTTTTGATTATTTGCGTTGTTTTGGTGCGCCTACAGCTGATAGATTTCGCAATCGTACTGTCCGTGCAAATTCGCGGCAACAGTTCTGTCAGGTAGTCCGCAACGGCTAGCAGCAAATTGTGCTGAGCAATAAAATTACAGATCATAACTTCTGCTCTTATTACACTTGTTGGTTGATCATCGGTCTTAGGCTTTGCAAACATCGTCATTTGCGGCAGATTCTGTTTCTGGTGCAAATTTCGCTGATGTAGTTTGAACCTCACGTCATAAACTCCAGACGCCGCAACTTTTATATCTCGCACACAAACTGTGCAGTGTGCGTACTCCTCATTTTTTGCCTGAACAATGACACCATTAAATGTCTCCTTCCGTTCAGGAAGATACCGCCCGCCGTATCTCATTTTCTTTCTCGGTGTTCCCATTCTTTCACTCAGCAGACGCTATTCAAAATCTCCCAGGTGTAAACAATGTCGCTCTGCACAATGAGAAAATCGTTCGAACAATGACCGTTTGGCGCGTTTAAATGCAGATCGTGCGCATGACCGGAACGAGCGAAGTCTCGCAGTCACGATACTGCACGAGGCTTGAGGAATAAACATCCGGTTTCACATAGTCTGGGTTATCTGACCCTGCATACACGCTGTTCTTTGTCTATAAATCGAGCTTTTGTATGTTTTTGCGACGATCAGCTGACGATGTTCAAGTAAGATACACAAAATAAATTTAGGTCAGAAAATACTGAAAATCCGTAAGACTTTGTTTATACGCCCGTACGCCCTTGAAATGAGCTAAAATCTGTATAATTTCCGGACAATCCGTATAGGTTGACATGTATGTTATTTGGCGGTGGACACATAGGAAAGTATAAAGTTTCTGTCAATATGTTTATTGTGCTTGTATGATGAAAAACCCGAAGATTTTTATCTAAATACATGACCTACTCATTCTAAACCTGTCGAGCTTCACTGGCGAAGCTCTCGACCCCAAAGGTTTAAGCCATGGCCTTACCACAAATGTATTATGTGGGTAGAAATAAAAAAAAAAAAACAACTGCAAATGCATTTCAATCCAGAGTGGAAATGTTTGTATGGGCTTCATGTTAGGTCATTTTATACTTCACTAGCCTAGTCTAGTGTCTGAAAAGCTGAGTGGGCAAGGGCTAAATGCTAGCATAAGCTATCTAGCACACTGGAGGTATGGAGCTCTGATTCTAGCTGCTGTAACGAGCAGAATAAATGTGTTACACATTACTCAGGATATGAAAATCTAATCGTCATAAATCATAATGAGCCAAATAGTGTGTTTTAGTGCTGTAACTTGTCTTTCAAGCACTTGAATGGTTGCATGGGCCAAAGCTAGCCTTTATACAGAGCTCTGTTGCAACAAGCAGAGTACTTCAGTAACATGACAAATTTAGCATGTTTTAGTGCTACTAGTGATGGCCAAATGAGGCTTCATGAAGCAATGAAGCTTTTCAACCCACTGATTCACCAAAAGGTTAATTACTCAAAACTTCATTCCACAGAAAGCTCACTGGCGACACCTACTACTAAAAGTTATGAATAGCAGCAAAATCATTTGAGCCCTTGTTTATGGTGCAAAAATTAATTACCAGAGCTAATATAGCCATTCTTCTGTTTACCACTGTAGTTAAAAGTAACATTAATAAGTCATGTAATAATTTTTTTATGCAGACATAAAAATCACAAATGTTTCATTTATGTTCATGTGTATATAATTTCTGTTTATGATTATTTGTGTAAGTGGTGACAATGTAAATAGAATTACCAACAAATAAAAGATGCACAAACACAGAAACCAAAGGGGGCAAATTTTTTTTTTGCTGGGATTCAGTGCTTGTGTGACAGACAAGACTGTGAGTGCTCCAAAAACTGAGCAGTGCATGTGATGAGAGGAGGGAGGGAATTTTTTTTAATCAATTTCTATTTAGGAAACAATTTTTTTTCATTGTGGTTGGGATGAAGTGGTTCCTCTTCTTAGAAACAACCTCCCCAGCCTTGGAGAACATCCTCTCAAAAGGGACTGAGGATGTCAGTGAACATAGAAACTGAAGTGCTCATTGGTGGAGGTAGACAAGTTTTTGCTTATTCCATTATTCAAGCAGATCCTCAGTTCTTGGAAAGTATGTCACCTAAATCAGTGTTTCTCAACCTCAACTCAACTCAAACAGAGGCGTCAAGTCAAGTTTATTTGTATAGCGCTTTTAACAATAAACATTGTCACAAAGCAGCTTTACAGAATTTGAACAACTTAAAACATGAGCTAAATTTATCCCTAATCTATCCCCAATGAGCGAGCCTGTGGTGATGGTGGCAAGGAAAAACTCCCTCAGACGACATGAGGAAGAAACCTCGAGAGGAACCAGACTCAAAAGGGAACCCATCCTCATTTGGGCAACAACAGACAGCATGACTATAATATTAACAGTTTTAACATGAAGTCAGTTTCACTGATGTTATAAACTCTTCATTGATGGAAACTTGAGTGCAAAACTGTTCATGACAACTGCAGTCCTAAAGTTAGCAAGTCAACTGTAGTCCTCAGCCATAAAAGCATTACTGTAAGAGTCCAGAGCGTCCTCCAGGTGTGACTTTCAACTGTCCTCATGGGGCCGTCCTCCACAGAAGCAATGTGATGTGATGAGACTCCGACCAGACACAGGGCACCAGGATGGATCAAGCAGGTCTGAGGAGCAGAAGAGGTCAGCATCTCGATCTCAGGACCAACATGTAACTCAGAGGGACAGATTTGGGGGGGAGGGGGAGAGAGAGAGAGAGGGAGAGAAAACACAAGTTGTTAGGTATGCCCAATGTCACCTGAATAAGGTCTCAAGGTGGGTCACCTGAAAAGACAGCAGCACCATCAACTGTGAAACATAAGGCAACAGCAGTTCCAACAGAGCCCTAAACTTTCAACAAGATTCGGAAATATCAGCCAGACTTCCTGCAATACGGCTTTACATGCATAGCAAAAAACAATGTGGATAACATGTTATTTGTTCAGAATTGCTTGCACATAAAAGCTTAAAATCAGCCAAATTTAAGACACCTTTAGAAACGAGAAACAGCATTCACATCGATAAACTCTTAGTTTGTTCGACGCAAGGAGGGAAAACTATGGGTCCAAAAGACAGTGAGTATGCTACAGTCACTGCTAAGAACCTGGCAACTTCATATGAAGTGGCATATCTGGTGGTTCAATCTAAAAAGCCCCACACTACACTGCAAAAAATACAAATCTTAGGAAGTTTATTTGTCTATTTTCAAGTCAAAACATCTAGCCACCCTTATTATAAGACATAATTGCCCAACAAGCAAAACCTCATTTAGCTAGAAAGGCTAGTTTTTAGATAGTCCATCTTGAAAATCTTGTATAGACAAAATGTCTTGAAAAAGTCTTATTTGGAACACCTTTGAAAATAAAACAAGTTTTTTTAAAACAAGTAAGTACATTTTGGACATTTGTCAAATGCGGTTCATCTTCTCATCTCATTATCTCTAGCCGCTTTATCCTGTTCTACAGGGTCGCAGGCAAGCTGGAGCCTATCCCAGCTGACTACGGGCGAAAGGCGGGGTACACCCTGGACAAGTCGCCAGGTCATCACAGGGCTGACACATAGACACAGACAACCATTCACACTCACATTCACACCTACAGTCAATTTAGAGTCACCAGTTAACCTAACCTGCATGTCTTTGGACTGTGGGGGAAACCGGAGCACCCGGAGGAAACCCACGTGGACACGGGGAGAACATGCAAACTCCGCACAGAAAGGCCCTCGCCGGCCACAGGGCTCGAACCCAGGACCTTCTTGCTGTGAGGCGACAGCGCTAGCGGTTCATCTTGTTTCAAGAAAAAAACAAAACAAAGTATGCTTGTTTTGGGAATAAATTAACTTTACTGAAATCTTTGAATCTTTCATTACAATTCATACATTTCAAAATAGTCAGTGCCCCCAAAACGCACTGTTGCTTTGGTGTTGTGTAAGCACTGTAAGTCAAAATGCGTAGATGTTTTGTCAGCTCACATATCCTAAGTTTACTGCGGCTGTTTTCTCAGTCATTCAGAGTGAGGTCCTTCTAGATGCTGTACATACTCTAGACCAGACAAGTGCCTTCAAAAAGGCTATGAGTGAGTGGACAAGTTCAGTGGTTTGTTTTTTTCCCACCCACTCGTGAGGTTTTTGTTTATGTGTATGAAGGGTTTACAAGATCAGGCACCAAACAAACAAAACAAACAAACAGTCAGTGCCCCCAAAATGCATTGTTGCTTTGGCGTTGTGTAAGCACTGTAAGTCAAAATGCGTAGACTTTTTTTTTTTGATGCCTGAGGTCCTGGGGAAGTGGAATCTTAAGAGATGTTTTAATGTTTGAATGTTGAAATGGGGGAAAAAAAAATAAACTTGTTGCAATGCTACACGTGTCGTCAACTTGATTCAAGATAGTCTCTGGTCTCATATCTAGAGTATTTTACTAATTACAGGTCACAAAAGGAGAATCTTTTAAGCTAGCAATGCTTAGTTGTAGAATTTAACAATCCTAATATTAGTATATTTATCTTAAATTCAGTTTTTACTGCTAAGACTTTGTCATGAATTTAAGTGAAATACCCTTAAAATGAAATAAATAAAAATGACTTGAATGGCTAAATGTAAGAAGTACGATCTTGTTATAAGAGCTATTTTGATTATTTTGAGTTAATCAGATCTCGCATAATAAGTTCCCCAATCTTATTTTGGTATTATTTCCATCTAAAAACAGGTTAGATTTTTCATCTTACTTTAAGAAATCTTACCAAGTCAAATTTGACTAGTTCCATTGGCAGATTTTTTTCACCTGATTCAAGCAAATATGCTTTGTTTTAATCTTTTATTTCTTATTTTTGAAAGGCCATTTTTTGCAGTGTATTGCCAAGTGCCTCATCTGCCCAGCAGCCATAGCAATGACAAGTGCTATGGATGTTGGAAAAAAAAATAGTGAGCACACTTGAGACTACTACTACTGTCAAATGACACAATGTGGTGGTGAATTCATGGCATGGCAAACGACATTAAAAACCAGCTCATGGACAGAGTAAAGAAAAGTGGAAGATTTTGACTACAAATAGACTAATCTATAGATATGTCAGGTAATGCACACCTGCTTGTATTTGTAAGATACAGCTACAATAAAAAAAAATGCATGAGCATATGTTGTTTTGCACTCCACTGGAGGGAACATGTACAGGTCAGGACATTTTTAAAAAGGTAGATGGTGAAATGCACGAGGAAGAAATAAGTTGGGAAAACTGTGTCTCTGTGTGTACAGATGGAGTTGGAGCTATGCAGGGAACAAGAAAGGGACTAAAAGCCTGTGTTTTGGAAGTTGCTCCACATGCTAAATTTTCACATTGCGTTATTCACACAGAAGCTTTGGCTAGCAAGAACCTCAGACCCGAACTTTGCAGCATTCCCCAAACTGCGGTTAAAATGGTGAACTTCATAAAATCATAACCAGTGAAAACCAGATTGTTCGCCATACTCTGCCATGAAATGGCATCTGGCCATGAGTCACTTCTGTTTCACACAGAAGTCAAATGGCTTTCTTGGGGTAAAGTATTGACCAGACTGTTTGAACTGCATGAAGAGGTCCACATCTTCATATCCGCTGACGGTGGTTCTTCCCTTGCTAACCATCTGAGTAACCCGGAGCGGGTTGCTAGCCTTGCATATCTGGCAGACGTTTTTGAAAAACTAAACTGTCTAAATATTGCCCTCCAAGGTCCAAACACAAACTTCCTTACACTTTGACAAAGTAAAAACATTTAAAAAGAAGCTGGAGTGCTGGGCTGTACAAGTCAGAGAGGGCGGTGTTGAAATGTTCCCTGAGCATGAAGACTTTATGGACAGTTATAAGTACCCAAAGAATGAAAGGGGTTATTACCACTCATCTCCGAAGCCTGCTTGACAGTTTCAACAGATACTTCCCAGAAGATGAAATGCTGGTGAGATACGACTGGATTCATCAGCCTTTCACCACCTCCAGTGCACAACACCTGCTGTCGGAACTGGAGGATGTGCTTTTGAACCTCTCCTATGACAGCACATTACAGACTGCTTTCACATTGTGCACAGTGGAAGAATTCTGGCTGTCAGTGGCTGTGGAATACTTGACTGTCAAATGGGCACGGATGCCAGATTGATTATTCTGGGGGTTTGCGACTCCAAAAGATTAAGAAACTTAAGAACCACTGACCTAAATAATGTCAAGTCAAGTCAAGTTTGTTTGTGTAGCGCTTTTAACAGTAGACATTATCCCAAAACAGCTTTACAGAATCTGAATGACCCAAGACGTGAGCCAATTTTATCCCTAATCTATCTCCAATGAGCAAGCAATAATGATTCACTTCAACTGCAGTGGCACCTATTCTCATGGGGGAAGCCATAGCCTAAAGGTTAACAAAGCAGCTTTAAAACCAAAAGGTCACTGGTTTGATTCCCTGTGCCAGCAGGAATGGGTGAAGTGTCCTTGAGCAAGGTGCCCAACCCCCAACTACTCCCCAGGTACTGCAGCACTGCTCTGGGTATATGTGCTCATATTCCCAGATGGTTGAAATGCAGAGAATTTCACTGTGGTCTAATGTACACGTGATGAATAAAGGCTTAGAATTTTTTTACAACAGTGCAGTCCAGCAGGTGCCACACACACACACACACACACACACAGGTGCTTGAAAGTTTGTGAACCCTTTAGAATGTTCTATATTTCTGCATAAATATGACCTAAAACAACATCAGATGTTCACACAAGTCCTAAAAGTAGATAAAGAGAACCCAGTTAAACAAACGAGACAAAAATATTATACTTGGTCATTTATTTACTGAGGAAAATGATCCAATATTACATATCTGTGAGTGGCAAAAGTATGTGAACCTTTGCTTTCAGTATCTGGTGTGACCCCCTTGTGCAGCAATAATTGCAACTAAACATTTCCAGTAACTGTTGATCAGTCCTGCACACCGGCTTGGAGGAATTTTAGCCCATTCCTCCTTAAAGAACAGCTTCAACTCTGGGATGTTGGTGGGTTTCCTCACATGAACTGCTCGCTTCTGGTCCTTCCACAACGTTTCGATTGGATTAAGGTCAGGACTTTGACTTGGCCATTCCAAAGCATTAACTTTATTCTTCTCTAACCATTCTTTGGTAGAACGACTTGTGTGCTTAGGGTCGTTGTCTTGCTGCATGACCCACCTTCTCTTGAGACTCAGGCTACATCCACACGACAACGGCAACGAGATGTTATTTAAAAATATATCGCGTCCAAATGGGCAACGATCAGTAAAATATCAGGTCCATATGGCAACGCAACGCTTGCTGAAAACGATGCAATACACATGCCACACCGCTAGGGGCGCTGTAAGACGGTCCCTTCGGAGACACCAGAACAATAGAAGAAGTAAGGACGCATGCGCATAAACTATTATGCGCGAGACATCATATTAGCCACAAAGTCAGAAAAATCTGTTCGTAAAATTACATTATAATGACCAAATACAATGAAAAGTATTTTTCCAGTCTCACCTGTGAAAGGTAATCCCATGTGATCTCGTTTGGACGGCAAACCTGTTGGTACAGTTAAATGCAGCACATGAATCTTTATTCTCCGCTTTGACCTATCCAATATGGCGGCGAGGATGACGTATGATTCTACGCGGAAGGCGGCGTCTTTAATGGTCCGGAATAAATTGAATGCTACACATTGATGGATTAATTTGTTCTTCTACGCCCTTTTTGAGGAATGTATTGTAGGACTTAAACCAACATCTGAAGAGGTGAGATCGCTCCTTTTTTTCCCTATTTTTGCTGGCGGGATTGACTCTGCCCTAAGGGCAGAGTCTCTCTCTCTCACTTTGCACCATTACACAATAAATATTGACAGTGAAAATATTTTGTAAGCGCGTTTCATGAACCAAGTTATAGGATTTGTTGACAACTCGCATCGAGTTCGTTACACTTCTACCCGGCGTGAAGCACTCACAGTCATGTGGTTGTGACATCATCGTAAACAAATCCGTTCTACTCATCCAGACAACTTCACAACGACAACATTGCCAGATCTTTCCACTCTGGAACCCGTTCTCAAAAAGATTGCGTTTTGGGCACCCAAAACGCCGGTGCCGTGTGGACGCCAGGCCTAAACAATAAGCAATTGTATCAGAGTCACCTGAATCTGTTGCCGTGTGGACAGGGCCTCAGTTCATGGACAGATGTCCTGACATTTTCCTTTAGAATTCGCTGGTATAATTCAGAATTCATTGTTCCATTAATGATGGCAAGCTGTCCTGGCCCAGATGCAGCAAAACAGGCCCAAACCATGATACTACCACCACCACTTCTGCTTCCGGTTAAGAGTACACCATGCGCATTTTAGCTGCCACTTCTCACCGGAGCTTTTTTTTATTTTATTTTCTCTCTCTTTTTTATTTTATTATATGAATTTTTTTTGTATTTGTGTAGTTTGATGTTTGTTTTTGTTTGAGTGTTTTTGTCTGCCGGTTGTGGTGTAGCTCCGGACCCAGTTTTGGGTGTCAGTTCCCTCCAGGCCTTGGTTCACCGTGGGTGATGCCTGTGCTCCTAGCTATGGACTGCAGTGAGCTCGTTGCTCATTTTAACATCGGGGTTGTCCAGCGCTCTGTGCTTTAGTGCTTGGCGTGGTGTTCCGAGCAATGTTGCTCGGTGGCGTCGCGGCAGCTGTGCAGGCGGTTTGGGACGTACCGGCGCTCTGCGTGGTGGTGCTTCTGTGCTCGCTTTGTGGATCCATGCCGTGGCGTTCCAAGTGATGTTGCCGCCGCCGGCGTGGTGACTGTTTTGGCGGTGTGTGACTTGTTTTCATGTGCCTTTTGGTGGGACTGTGGCTGATACACTATTGGAATGACATCCTGGCCTCTATTTGGTGGACTGACTTACTTTATTTATTTATAACTGTAAAGCGACCTTGGGTTTTGTGAAAGTCGCTATATAAATTGAACAACTTCTTCTTCACCATGTTTAACAGATGGGATAAGGTTCTTATGCTGGAATGCAGTGTTTTCCTTTCTCCAAACATAACGCTTCTCATTTAAACTAAAAAGTTCTACTTTGGTCTCATCCGTCCACAAAACATTTTTCCAATAGCCTTCTGGCTTATCCATGTGATCTTTAGCAAACTGCAAACGAGCAGCAATGTTCTTTTTGGAGAGCAGTGGCTTTCTACTTGCAACCCTGCCATGCACACCATTGTTGTTCAGTGTTCTCCTGATGGTGGACTCATCTCATCTCATTATCTCTAGCCGCTTTATCCTTCTACAGGGTCGCAGGCAAGCTGGAGCCTATCCCAGCTGACTATGGGCGAAAGGCGGGGTACACCCTGGACAAGTCGCCAGGTCATCACAGGGCTGATACATAGACACAGACAACCATTCACACTCACATTCACACCTACGGTCAATTTAGAGTCACCGGTTAACCTAACCTGCATGTCTTTGGACTGTGGGGGAAACCGGAGCACCCGGAGGAAACCCACGCGGACACGGGGAGAATATGCAAACTCCACACAGAAAGGCCCTCGCCGGCCCCGGGGCTCGAACCCAGGACCTTCTTGCTGTGAGGCGACAGTGCTAACCACTACACCAGATGGTGGACTCATAAACATGAAAATTAGCCAATGTGAGAGAGGCCTTCAGTTGCTTAGAAGTTACCCTTGGGTCCTTTGTGACCTCGCCGACTATTACACGCCTTGCTCTTGGAGTGATCTTTGTTGGTTGACCACTCCTGGGGAGGGTAACAATGGTCTTGAATTTCCTCCATTTGTACACAATCTGTCTGACTGTGGATTGGTGGAGTCCAAACTCTTTAGAGATGGTTTTGTAACCTTTTCCAGCCTGATGAGCATCAACAACGCTTTTTCTGAGGTCCTCAGAAACCTCCTTTGTTTGCGCCATGATACACTTCCACAAACATGTGTTGTGAAGATCAGACTTTGATAGATCCCTGTTCTTTAAATTAAGAGGGTGCCCACTCACACCTGATTGTCATCCCATTGATTGAAAACACCTGACTCTATTGGCCCTTTTCCACTACCCTTTTTCAGCTCACTTCAGCTCGCTTCAGCTCACTTCAGCCCGACATGGCTCGCGTTTCGACTATCTCAGAGCAGCATGACTCAGCTCGCTTCAGCCCTGCTTAGCACCCAAAACTCGCACGGTTTTGGAGTAGGGCTGAAGCGAGCCCAACCGAGCCGAGTGGGGCTAGGGGCATGAGGAGACACTCCCTTGTGCACAGATTGGTGAGGAGGAGTGTCCTCACATGCCCACACACGCCCCGCGAGCACGCTGGGATCTGTAAACACCGTAAACCCGGAAGAAGAATTACGAGAATTTCTGAAGCCTTTTGCGCCTCGCCTCATCTATATGCTCTTGCCAGTATCTGTTGGCATTGTCGGTGACAACAAGCCACAGCACCAAGACCAGCAACACTAATGACTCCATGTCCTCCATGTTTATTGTTTACTATTCAGGTTGTGAGACTACCGCTTAAAAGCTCACTGATGTCACTATTTGCGCCGCCTAACGACATCACGTGACGTCCACCCACTTTCGCTAACTCCACCCAATGTGTCCACCCACTTCCAGCCAGCACGGTTCAGCGCGGTTGTAGTCGAAATGCAACTCCAACAACCCCAGTCAGCTCGACTCAGCCCAACTCAGCACGGCACGGCTCAGCCCAACTCAGCCGCATTGGTAGTGGAAAAGTGGCATAATTTCACCTTTAAATTAACTAGAGGTTCACATACTTTTGCCACTCACATATGTAATATTGGATGATTTCCCTCAATAAATAAATGACCAAGTATAATATTTTTGTCTCATTTGTTTAATTGGGTTCTCTTTATCTACTTTTAGGACTTGTGTGAAAATCTGATGATGTTTTAGGTCATATTTATGCAGAAATATAGAAAATTCTAAACGGTTCACAAACTTTCAAGCACCACTGTACACTACTTTTTGTGCTGCATTGTGGGATACTCTGAGCGAACTATGTCGGGTGTAAATCAGCCTCACTAAGGTTTCGGACAGCACTACAAAATGGTGTCCCAACTATATAGTGCTCTATATAGTGAGTAGGGAGCGATTTCGGACACAGGGATAGAGCTCAGTGGGTTGGTCTGGGAATTAGACAGTGCCCCCTTCTGGCGAGAAGCTTCATCGACTGTTTTTTGTAAATAAGTGGTTTCCTTACTGAGTTTATTAATTTCTTCCTCAGAGTGATTACTGGACCTTGTAGGAAATTTAGACGCCATTTTTCTGAACCTGTAAAACAGCATAACTTTAGATAACATCTTCATCGTTTTTCCTCACTGCAGTGCTGTGTATGAGGACTAGCTAGCTGTTTAACGTTAGCCACAATTAGCGTAAATTATAACGAATGTAACTATTCACGAATAAAAAGTCATATTTTTTATTTAATCCTCAGTTATTACCTTTAGCTGTATCTGAGCAAAATATATTTACATACATGTTAACCTGACCTTAATTATACAATCTCTGTATTTAAGGAACTTCATGTTAGGTTTATATAAGTATTATTCTTGACCAAGAAGGCAGTAATTTATTTGTGACAAAATTAAAGATTGACCTTATGTCTTGGCTGGACATTGTTTGGGAACATTTTGTTTATTTTGATATGAAATGTGTATTGTTGATCAGAGATGTGTTTAGATGGCGACAGGGTCTGCGATGATATCACACCCACCCACAATGGCCTTTGATATCACACACAACCACAGCTGCACAAAGAGTTAAGACTTTATATTTTTAAGATCCTTTATTATTTTGGACTATTGCATATACTATGACAGTGATTTAGATTTAATTGTTAGATCTAAGATGCATTCAATGATTTAAGTTAGTTTTATAATTACAGAATATAATTTAGGATTGTTAAAGACATTCTTATTTGTTATTTTGCTTATGATTGTCTTACTACATATTGATGAAATCAAGATGTAATTTGCTGACTTAGCACAAGACACACATTCATGTGTTAAGAATTTATGAGCTTTTCATCCTTTAGCTTTTAGATCTTTTAAACTATTTCTGTTGGCATTTAATTTCTGACTTCGTAGACTAGACATATTATCTGTGTTTAAAAATTCCATCACCATCTTAAGTACCTATTGCCCTATGTTATATCTGACCTGAAGGGGTGTACGTAAGCAATGACCTTTAAAATCTGTTTGTACCTTGCTATCATGTCATATCATCAGAAATATGTCATTATGTTATGATTTACACACACACTGATGGAGATTTGACCTGCCCCAAGATCAAACTGCTCACTTGCACGCAAGTCAAACACACACACATACATCTGAACATTCCATTAGAACAGTGATGTAATTAAGATGTGAGACACACACACACATAGACACAGATATCAAAATGATGTCACTCACTCACACCCCCCCATAGACACACACATACACACATTCACGCACACATACATATAGATATCAAACAGTGATGTCATTTACACACAGATAACACTCATATATAATAACCCTCTGTATTCTTGTCCAATTGGGGGAACTTGCGAATAAAGATGTGAACTACATTGGGGTTCCTGTCTTTCTTTGCGACTAACCCCCCCAGACGTCTGGGCGGCACGAGGGCGGGGGTCCCGAGAAGTAAGTTGACCGTTTCCGACTGGGTGAACCCCAACACTTCACAACTCATGCACTTCATTTCACTAAAAAATTATTTATTTTATTTCATTTATTTATTTAAAAGGACATTGCACATTAATCAACAAAACTGTAAATGTGCCAGTGTTAGCCAGCAGACTAATTTTCAACTGCAGTCCTTAGGCATGACCCATGTGACCAACTTTGGTAAAAGTCAGGTTGTTAAAAACAATAAAAACAAACAAAGACATAAACAAACATAACAGAAACAGAACAAACAAACAAACAAACAAACAAAAACAGTAACAGAACAGAAAAGTGTTTACACATCAGACAAACCATCAAGACACTCACATCACTACAAACTGAATCAGTCTTACAAATACAGCCACTTAGGCAGTACACAACAATGTAGACAGAGCGGGAGACAACATCATACATCTTAAGCCAGTATCTCACTGGGCTGCGACAGCCTGCGACTAGTTGGAGACACAACAATTGCGATAAAATATGTGAATTCAGTTCTCGCACTTCAGCCAGTATCTCACTTCACGGAAACCGACTTGAGAAGGGTTCGTGACGGCTTTGCGACGCCAGCGACGCATTTGTGGCTATTTTGAGAGAAATTTTGTCGCACGAATTTTTTGAACATGTTCAAAATTTCAGCAACAAAGGAGCGACACTTTGCGACTCATGCGAGGAAATTGAGAAGCACCACGAATGTTTTAAGACACTTTTGAAACTCTCACGCGAATGACGTTCGCAATTTGTCGCAAGCTGTCGCAGCCCAGTGAGATACTGGCTATACCACAAACAATGCCAGAGACAACAACACCTTATAAACAGGACAAAAGATGTCACTCACTATCATACACTCTGGCAACAGACAACATTTGATTGGAAATAAGGGAACGCCAGTGTCTATGGTGGAAGTGTCATGTGGTTAATGATGTTCACATATTTGATTGTTCAGAAGCCATTCCTTCAGGTGGTGACTAAATGTACTATAAGAGGTGGAGTTTCTTATGTCAGTTGGTAATGTATTCCATAAGTTAGATGTTCTCACAGAAAAGCACAGTCAACCAAAGGCACTGTACCTATGAGGGATTACACAGCCGCCTCTTAGGGCAGACCTTGTAGCTTTACTGTTGGAATCTTTCTGCTTTATAAAGGCACAAAGTGGTGGTGGTGCCTTACCATTTATGATTTTAAAAATTAAGCAGGCATCAGTGTGTTTAATTAAGTTGTCCCAGCTAAGGATGTTTATCCAGGGGTGTAGCTAGGATTTTTCTAAGGGGGGGGGTCACACACTGACTGGCAGCCTGAGTTCATACCTGCAGGTTTGTAAATGAAAAAATACAGTGAATACATTTGAGAAAATAACATGGTCTTTGCATCATTCTTTCATCTCATGTTGCGAACTGTTGAGATGTCGGACAATGATTAGGCCAAATCAGCTTTATCTGGCATCATAATTCGCAACTAAAAAGACTGCAGCTACAGCTGGCAGCTTGACCACTTTGTGTAAGATTGAATTGACTAAAGTGAAAGGTGAAATGTTGTTCAAAATTGCCATTAAAATAAAGATGGTGAAAATGAGTACAATGCCTCTCAAAAATGCTCTTAAAACTATGGATGGTGTAGAAAGGAGGACGTCCTGTATCTTGTAATGTGAAACGTTTCCATAACACAGCTGTGTGAGATAGCTGCAGCAACCTTTTGCAGGTACTCGACAAGCTATGGAACACTGCCAAGAGCGTTAGGTGCTTCATAATCTTCAAGATTATTTCATCTGGCAAATCAAGAAAGCCTACATCGACCAAAAAGAATGGTTGAGCTTACTGACTATACTAATGTTTTGGGCTAATTCTATCAAACCAAACAACAGCGACCATATCAAACCAAGCTCACTCACCGGTAACTGCCGCTTGGGCCGGTGTTTCTTGGTCTGCCGAAGGCGATGATGCATCTTGTTTTGAGTCTGTTTTATCATAAAAAATTGACTTAGTACTAGAATAGAACTATGAAAAAATATGTAACAAAAAATAATTACCATTGCTAGTTTTAGGTAGCTTAGAAACCGGCTCTTCCATTATTGCTGTTTCTTCCACATTTTCTTGATGATGTGTTCTAGAAACGGCACTAAAACTTAGCTTCAAAGCCACAAAATGCAACTTTGATGGAAAAAAATATATAATAAATTGCTTAGCTCTCTTCACGTCGAAAGAAGGAGGAAAGTTTTGCTTGTTTTGATACGGCAAATTATTAACACGAGGAAATACTCATAATTCGCAACTAAAAAGACTGCAGCTACACTGGCAGCTTGACCATGCTTTCTAGTGCGATCGTGTTGCGCTTGTGCAGAACTGGGTTTTCGCGCCCAAACCACAGGAAGTCCATACAAGGTTATAGAGACCCTAATGAGGCTGAGGTGACAATCTAGTTTAAAAAAATGTTAGAAAAATTACAGTGGGCACAGTATTCTTATGCGGATATTGAAAAAATGTATGGTCCGACAAGGGGGGGGGGTGTCACGGGCACCCCAGGACCCCCCCCAGCTATGCCCCTGTTATCAAGTATATTACAGTGATGATAGAGCTCGGGCTTTCTATCTAGCACCTTGAGAGCTTGCTTATACAGTGATAGGATAGGCTTCAGTGTTGTGCTTGTGGCCTGGATCCAACTTGTCATACAGTAGGTTAAATGAGGCATGATCATTGCATTTATAAAAAGCTTTGCATTCATAAAAACTGTCTGACAACTGTCTGTTGTCAGACAGTTTCTAATATATGTAAAATTTGACAAATTATACAGAGTTGTCTGCATTACCTTTTTTACTTATCTTTTAAAAACTAAGTTTGAATCTAGGATAATACCTAGATATTTAAAATGAAAGACTGGATGATCTCTCTGGACTTTAGGATCACAGTCTGATGCAGTGTTTGTCTTGCTAAAAAAACAAAACAAGATAAGATAGCCTTTTATTATCCCACAAGGGGAAATTTACATTGTTACAGCAGCAAAATATCTTATCTCATCTCCTCTAGCCGCTTTATCCTTCTACAGGGTCACAGGCAAGCTGGAGCCTATCCCAGCTGGAGCCTATCCCAGCTGACTACGGGCAAAAGGCGGGGTACACCCTGGACAAGTTGCCAGGTCATCACAGGGCTGACGCATAGACACAGACAACCATTCACACTCACATTCACATCTATGGTCAATTTAGAGTCACCAGTTAACCTAACCTGCATGTCTTTGGACTGTGGGGGAAACCGGAGCACCCGGAGGAAACCCATGCAGACACGGGGAGAACATGCAAACTCCACACAGAAAGGCCCTTGCTGGCCACGGGGCTCAAACCCGGACCTTCTTGCTGTGAGGCGACAGCGCTAACCACTACACCACCGTGCCGCCCCGCAGCAAAATATATAAAGAGAAAAAGATAAGGCAGTGAAGGAGTAGTGCAAAAGTACTAAGTATACAAAAAAGGATATAAAAGAAATAAACTACAAATTTAGAGATAAAAATTAACAAATTTGCATAAATTAACAGGTTTGCAGATATATAGTTAACATAATTGTATTACAAAGGTGGTATTGCACGTCTAAGTATTGCACAGGTATTATTACCAGTATTACCCAGATAGTATTGCACAAGTAAGTCCGTATATTGCACAAGGGCCATTTTAACCATGTGTAGCTAGCAGTTCGCTGTAAAGTACTGTAAGTTTATTTTTGATCTCAGTTTAACCATGACTGACGTGCAAATATTTTGTGTTTAATATTTTGTGGAACATTCCATTGCCCTGTGCTATCTTAAGGACAGGCTGTACATCAGAAAGGCTGTCTGAACATTTTGCTTATTATTGCATACCATTGCGATAATGTATCCTGCTTTGCTGTAGATAGGGCCAAGGTCTCTTCACTCGCACGCAGTCTGCACACACATACACACACACACATACACACACCCACATATAAAAGTCTCCTGTTGTCTTTTTGTCTTTGGGGAATTGTGAATAAAGACTGTGAAACTATGGGGTTCCTGTTTTGTTTCGCGATTCGCCCCAGAGCTTTGGGTGACACGAAGGGACCGATCTGCGAGAGGGTGATCACTCTGGTTGGAGCAAAAGGAAGAGACGGTGAATCTCTGACCTAACAGTTTTGGGGGCTCGTCCGGGATACTCCTGATCAGGTAAGACATCTCTTTTATTTTAAGGGACTTCCGCCTGGTTGGTAGTATCCGAAAACCCATTTATCCCCGTGAGAGTTGCCATGGGTCCGTGTGAGTTACCACGGAATAATTAATGTATCCCCGTGAGAGTTGCCACGGGTCCGTGTGAGTTACCACGGAATAATTAGTGCGCGCGCGTCCGTGTGAGTTACCATGGAATAATTATCTCGAGACGGTCCTTTCGTGTCACCATGGGGGGGGAAGTTGTGTTAAGGCACCCAGACCGGACCCCAGGGAAACCCCACGGGATTGGATGAATCGCTGTGGTTTAGCATTCTACACCAGTCCGTGGTTAGACAATTTGGCCGGCTGGACTGAATCCCAGCCTCAGTTTTTGACTTATCCTCGCGCAGGAACTTTTAAACCAGAGTATCTCGCCTCGGCACATAGACAAATATATGAGGGATTGGGTGACCCAGAATGGGATTATGATTATATGACTAGAGGCTATTTAGAATGGGTCAGAATGAAACCAACATGGGACGATTTTCACGGAATTAAAGAAACTAAGGAACAAAGAAAATCAGTACCACGCCCTAAGCCTGAAGACAAGGCAAAACCCGTTTCCTCTACACCTCCTGTTACTACACCACCTACAGCCTCCGCCCTACCTCCGCTGTATGAGGGACCGAATAACATTCCCGCTCCTGCATCCACACCGGTCCTAAAATTATATCCAGATTTAAGTAACCTTTCATGCCCTGCTGATAGCGCTCCCAGCGCGCCTGAATCTCTTGAGACAGGTGCTAAACCTGAGAAACCCAAGGCAGGTAAAAAACCCTCTGTAAGCTCAAATATGCCGGTACTAAAAAACGAGACTGACAACTCTGATTAGGATGACGATGATGATGTGGGACCAGATAGAGGTTCCCTTCCACTGCCGCCTCCCCCCGTGAATACTGCTTGTGTATGGGTTCAGAAGGGTAGAGGGCTGAAAATCACTCCGCCTTCTGCATCAGACCTGAAAGATATGTGGCAGATCACAGAATCCAGGGACACATGTCGGCCGAAACGAATCTGAGATAATCGCAAAAGAAGCATTTTTTTTCGAAATTTGTGATTTTTGTTTTTTTCCATCATGTGCAAGTTGAGATCTTGAAGAATGCAATCAGTATTTCAGATAATAGATTGTTTTGTTGGAAAAGCATACATTTTTTGTTGCAAATTGTCTCGTTTTTGTCAGGACTGTAACCTGCTGGGGGGTGTGGGTAAATTACCATATGGGCCATTCACATGAAGATTTAAGTCATTTGTTTTTTTTTCCACGAATCAGCTGTATGATCCGAGTTGAGCACATGGCTACTTAACCTGCATACAGGCGTGTGATTTCACTATGGAATGAGTTACTAAACAGAGCGCAGAGGAGCAAACACCGCGAAGCAAACAGACACTTGGTATTTACATCGGAGATGACCATTTCTAGCAAAAAAAACCGCAACCTCGTTTTCCAGATTGAATGGAATACTTGAATGATTGGATGATACATGGACTGTTCTAGGACTACATTATTCCATCGGAGGCATTGATGTGTGCAAGGCGATGTTTCTCTTTCTGATGGGGTAAGTTTATTAATCTAAGGCTGTGTGGTTATTTTTGCATGTAACGGAGAGTGTTGTGGTTTGGTTAAGCCTAGGTCACAACCGGACGTACGATTTTTTGGCCGTGTGATTTTTGGCGTTTCCCAAATCGCTGCGGTTTTTTTTTGTTCACGGAGAAAGACGCGCGTTGGCCGTAAGTTTGTCTTGCAACCTGAAAAAAACGTAAGCACCCGTAGAGTTTGTTTGACATGACAACAAACCTCTGTGGCCGGTCTGCGGCTCGAAAATCAGCACGTCACATGCGTGCTCTCGTGCTTTTCACACGCGCGCTCTCGTGCGTTTCATGCGCGCTCTCCGTGTGTTTCTTGTGTTTTTTGCATGTAGACCGGCCGTAGGAGCACGTACGGTACGGCCGGTTGTGACCGAGGCTTTACATGAAACTAGTGTTGTGTTAGTTGTGTCATCATCGTGCTATCTTTCTTTCTTACGGTGTGAGTAATTTTTCAACCACAAAGCGTTAAAGTATACTTTAGGACTTATTTTTGTACTTCATAATTGTGTTGGGCATACTTTGCATGGAAGGAAAATTGACGTGGTGATCTTTGTTTACATGAAAGTAGCATCGTGCTAGCTAGTAGGGGGTAGAGCTTTCCTTAATGTCATGCAAATGAGCACCATTATGTGCCCGCCCTACACCCAGAGTAGCTGAGATGGAAAACTTTGAGGGCGATTTTCTCCCTTTTCTGTTTTAAGAAGTATACACTTTCAAAAGGCCACACATTCTTCAAATATTGTCAGATCTCCACATGGAAGGCATCATTGGAAAGCTTAGAAACTGTACTTTCTGAATATGTCAATAACTCAAAATGCCCCCAGGCCGACATGCGTCCCTGGATTCTGTGATCTGCCACATATTATTAAAATGTTGCCTCCGTTAGACAAACCACTCAACTTCGTAGACATGCTCGTAAAAATGTCACGACACTGCCAGCTGGTAGGAGCAGATTACCATTTTATTTTTCATGCCGTCCTAGGTGACAGTTATGATGAAGCTGCATTGATAGTTGCAGTGCCATGTCTCTGCAGTGCCATGCAGTAAGTAGTTTATGCTACTTACTCTTACTTATACTTACAGTAGAAGAGTAAGTATAGTTTAGGCAATGTTTTAATTCAGCAAGAAACAGAGTTAACAAACGTTTACTTGAAGAATGTTGAAAAAAATTTGTCTTTCCAGTGGTGTTTATAAATCGGAGACTTGGGTTTATCTTTATTTAACCATTAAGAAAAACATAAGTTATCATGAAATCACAATTTATTATGATACATTGGCTTGTATAAGTATTCATTGTCCTTGACCCTTTCCGCATTTTGTTGCACTGCAACCTGGAACTGAAATGGAATTGACATGAAACTACACAAAATATGATTCAATATTCATGTGCTGTTAGGGTTTTGCTGGGATTCAAACCCGGGTCATTGGTGTGATAATCCAGCAAACCCCCACTAGGCCACCAGGGGGATGACTCAAGTGCAGAGGCGTGAGGCGAAAGTAGAGTATCAAAAAAAAAGTTTATTTACACTATTTACAATCCAATGGAAAAAACAAAAAGAAAATCCAAAAGCTCAGAAGATAAACCAAAATAAAAATATCCAAAGGTAAAATGTCCAAAAACAAAAGGAAAGGCAAAATGCTGAACGCTCAGAAGATCAAAAAGGTACAAAGTCCAAAGAAAGCAAAAATATCAAAAACACAAGGGCACAGGCAAGATACGTGGGACAGTGGAAACTAGCACTAGACAGCATAGCATAAAGACTCCGAGACAAGGGAACAAACAGAGGGGTATTTATACACAAACTAATTAAGGAACAGGGCGGGGCAGGAAACAGGCAATCAAGACAAACACAAAACACAGTGGTGGTCTCTAGAGGCCAAAACAAACATGACAAGATAAACATAACAGCGGCCTCTAGAGGCCAAAACAGTCCCAGTCCTAACATGTGCATCCTGTTTATGTTAAACAGTACCCTCTCTCTGAAGCTAAGGCTCAGGGAATTGATGGCATCCTACAGTCTCTCCTCGAGCAAGGCGTGGTGAGACCGTGTACCAGCTCGTACAATACACCTGTCAATCCAGTACCTAAACCTGATGGTACCTGGCGTTTTACGCAGGATTTACGTAAGATTAATGAACTGATTGTCCCTGTTCCACCCATTGTACCTGACGTTTCCTCTGTAATGTCACAGGTTCCTGCTCATCGTTGCTGTTTTTCCGTTATTGATCTCTGTTCTGCCTTTTTCAGTGTTCCTGTTGAAGAGCAGACACAGCCTTTGTTTGCCTTCACGCACGGGGGAGACAGTATACTTGGACACGTTTGCCTCAAGGTTTCATTGACTCTCCTGCTGTTTTCTCAGCCGTAGCTCAGGACGCACTCCATGACCTCTCCCTCCCCCAGGGCTCTGTGGTCCTGCAGTACGCAGATGATCTTCTGGTATCTGCTGAATCACCAGAAATCTGCCAAGAAGCCTCCTTACGCCTGCTCATCTGGCGCACAAGGGCTTTAAGGTTTCCAGGACCAAGCTGCAATATTGCATGGACACTGTTAAGTATTTGGGGTTTGAACTTTCACAAGGATGTCGTAAACTGTCATCTGACCGGGTGTGGGTGATTCTAGACACAAAGTGCCCCGCAACTAAACATGGCTTTCCTGGGTCTTATCAATTACTGTAGACAATGGATCCCTGACTGCTCTTTATATGACAAGATTCTCCGTTCTGCAATCTCTCATCATGATCCACTGCAGCACCCTTTGACCTGGACTGCCGCTATGATGGACGCTTACCACTCCCTCAAAAGCACCCTTTGTTCAGCCCCAGCCCTGGGTTTACCTGACTACTCCAAGCCCTTCCACCTCTATGCCTGTGAATATTATGGCACAGCCTCTGCAGTGTTGGCCCAGGAGCATGGGGGGGGGGGGGATGCGTCCTTGTGCGTTTTTATCTAGAACGTTACACACTGTTGCTTAAGGCCTACCTGCGTGTCTAAGGGCTGTCACCGCATGTGCTCTGATGGTTTTAGATGTGGAAAAATTGGTTTTGTCTCACCCATTGATCTTGCACTCGTCACATCAAGTTAAACAGGTGTTGCAGAATTTACAGACCCAACATACAGTGGTGCTTAAAAGTTTGTGAACCCTTTAGAATTTTAAATATTTCTGCAAAAAATATAACCCAAAACATCATCAGATTTTCACACAAGTCCTAAAAGTAGATAAACAGAACCCAGTTAAACAAATGAGACAAAAATATTATACTTGGTCATTTATTTATTGAGGAAAATGATCCAATATTACATATCTGTGAGTGGCAAAAGTATGTGAACCTTTGCTTTCAGTATCTGATGTGACCCCCTTGTGCAGCAATAACTGCAAGTAAATGTTTCCGTTATCTGTTGATCAGTCCTGCACACTGGCTTGGAGGAATTTTAGCCCGTTCCTCCATACAGAACAGCTTCAACTCTGGGATGTTGGTGGGTTTCCTCACATGAACTGCTCGCTTTAGGTCCTTCCACAACATTTTGATTGGATTAAGGTCAGGACTTTGACTTGGCCATTCCAAAACATGAACTTTATTCTTCTTTAACCATTCTTTGGTAGAATGACTTGTGTGCTTAGGGTCTTTGTCTTGCTGCATGACCCACCTTCTCTTGAAATTCAGTTCGTGGACAGATGTCCTGACATTTTCCTTTAGAATCCCCTGGTATAATTCAGAATTCATTGCTCCATCAATGATGGCAAGCCGTCCTGGCCCAGATGCAGCAAAACAGGCCCAAAACATGATACTACCACCACCATGTTTCACAGATGGGATAAGGTTGTTATGCTGGAATGCAGTGTTTTCCTTTCTCCAAACATAACGCTTCTCATTTAAAACAAATTGTTCTATTTTGGCCTCAGCCGTCCACAAAACATTTTTCCAATAGCCTTCTGGCTTGTCCATGTGATCTTTAGCAAACTGCAGACAAGCAGCAAGTTTTTTGGAGAGCAGTGGCTTTCTCCTTGCAACCCTGTCATGCACACCATTGTTGTTCAGTGTTCTCCTGATGGTGGACTCATGAACATTAACATTAGCCAATGTGAGAGAGGCCTTCAGTTGCTTAGAAGTTACCCTGGGGTCCTTTGTGACCTCGCCAACTATTACACGCCTTGCTCTTGGAATGATCTTTGTTGGTTGACCACTCCTGGGGAGAGTAACAATGGTCTTGAATTTCCTCCATTTGTACACAATCTGTCTGACTGTGGATTGGTGGAGTTCAAACTCTTTAGAGATGGTTTTGTAACCTTTTCCAGCCTGATGAGCATCAACAACACTTTTTCTGAGGTCCTCAGAAATCTCCTTTGTTCATGCCATGATACACTTGCACAAACATGTGTTGTGAAGATCAGACTTTGATAGATCCCTGTTCTTTAGATAAAACAGGGTGCCCACTCACACCTGATTTGTCATCCAATTGATTGAAAACACCGCACTCTAATTTCACCTTCAAATTAACTGCTAATCCTAGAGGTTCACATACTTTTGCCACTCACAGATATGTAATATTGGATCATTTTCCTCAATAAATAAATGACCAAGTATAATATTTTTGTCTCATTTGTTTAACTGGGTTCTCTTTATCTACTTTTAGGACTTGTGTGAAAATCTGATGATGTTTTGGGTCATATTTATGCAGAAATATAGAAAATTCTAAAGGGTTCACAAACTTTCAAGCACCACTGTATGACTGCGCAGCGCCGCTCTGGATACGAAACCATCCTCTGTTCTACTAACAATCTCGAAATTCGTGCCACATCCTCTTTCGATACTGTAGGTCACGCTCTCGCACGCCTCCTTAATTCTCAGGATGACACTCTGGATGACATTGATCATGATTGCCTGTCTGAAATCATACATACTACAAATTCTCCAAATGGGTAGAAGCCTTTCCCTGTTCTCGAGAGAACACGAAGGTAGTTACTTGTACTCTGGCAAAAGAAATAATACCTCGTTATGGGGTTCCAGACGCCATAGACTCAGACAAAGGTACCCCTTTTACCTCAAAAGTCACACAAAACCTTTGTAAGTACCTCTCACTAAACTGGCGTTTTCACATTCCATACCATCCTCAATCCTCTGGTATCGTAGAATGTACTAATCAGACATTGAAAGACAAACTAACTAAGGCCATGCAGGCCACAGGTTCGAATAATTGGGTAGACTTATTGCCAGCCACTCTGGCTGAAATTCGTATGACACCAAGACCTAGCCTAGGGGGATACTCCCCCTACGAAATTATTTTTGGAAGACCTTTCCCTCTCCCCTGGAAGAAGGGTACACCGGCTCTGGGTACCTCTGATTTGAAAACACATATGGACGAGTATTCTGCAACCCTTATAGATAAGTTGCATAAAATTTGTACCAAGGTCAATAGTACAATATCATCTCCACCAGCAGCACCCACACACCTCTTTCATGTGGGAGACAAGGTGCTGGTGCAACTTTTTAAATGATTTGGGCAATTGGGAGAACCTAGATATAGTGGGCCTGCAGAAATAGTCGCCATTACTCGAACTGCTGTTCTAACTGACCTTTTTCCACAGTGGATCCATGCCACACGATTGAAGAAAGCTCCATAACAAAGTCGTGTCAGAATGATATGTTTGCCACTGACGTTTTCTCTGTGTCCCTCTCTAGGCAAGGCAAGGCAAGGCAAGGCAAGGCAAGTTTATTTATATAGCACATTTCATACACAATGGCAGTTCAATGTGCTTTACAGAAGTAAAAACAAAAACAGTAAACAATAGAGAAATAAAATAACATAAAATAATTATCTTTATTCTAAAATAATTAATTAAAAGAATTAAAAGAATTAAAAGAAAATAATAAGAATTAAACAATAGTAGAAATAAAATATTAAAATGCCAAAAAGAAAAAGGAGAAAAAGAAAGAGAAAGGGAAAAAAAACTAGCAGAATAAAATAGAATAAAGTTAAAGTAAATTTAAAACATGCAGAGAAAGTAAAGATTATAAAAAAATGTAAAAATATTAATTATTTAACAGAAAGCATCTGAAAACAGCTTGGTCTTTAACCTAGATTTGAAGCTGCCAACAGCAGGAGCATTTTTAATGTCCTCTGGCAGTTGGTTCCATAGCTGTACTGCATAGTAGCTAAAAGCTGCTTCACCACACTTTGTTTTAACAACTGGTTTTAATAGTAAATTTTTCTGTTGCGATCTGGTAGATCTGATTGGGTTAGGCCGCTGCAACATATCAGAGAGGTAATTGGGCCCTGTACCATTTAGAGATTTGTACACCAGCAGCAATGCTTTAAAGTCAATTCTGTAGCTTACTGGAAGCCAGTGAAGGGACCTTAGAATTGGAGTAATGTGCTCTGTTCTTTTTGTTCGTGTGAGAACCCTAGCCGCTGCATTTTGAACCAGCTGAAGTCGTTTGATGGTCTTTTTTGGCAGGCCTGTGAAAAGGCCATTGCAGTAATCAACCCTACTAGAGATGAAGGCATGTATTAGTTTTTCCAGATCATGTTTTGACATAAGTCCTCTTAGTTTGGAAATGTTTTTTAGGTGATAAAATGCCGTTTTAGTGATTGCTTTCATGTGACTGTCAAAGTTTAGCTCGCTGTCAATGAAAACACCAAGATTTTTAACCATTTCTTTAGTTTTAATCCCTTTTGTGTCAAGAATAGTGGTAATCCTGAGTCTTTCATCTTTTTTTCCAAATAGAATTACTTCTGTTTTATCTGTGTTCAGCTGAAGAAAATTTTGTGACATCCAGCTATTGATTTGATCGATACACTGGTAGAGACATTCAAGGGGGGCATAATCATTTGGTGATAGAGCAAAATAAATTTGGGTATCATCTGCATAGCAGTGATACAAAATTGAATTTTTATTGATAATTTGCCCAAGTGGGAGCATATAAAGGTTGAAAAGTAATGGTCCAAGAATCGACCCCTGGGGGACACCACAGGTCAAGGGCATTGATGTTGAGGAACAATTTCCCAGGGTAACAAAGAAGCTTCTATCTTTTAAGTATGATTTTAACCAAATGATAACTCTCTAGTCTCTCTCCTCTCTAAACTCTGTACAGGGACTAAGTAGGAGCTGAGGATTTTCAGATCACTTCCTGCAAGAAGCCATGAACAAAGAGGGGAAGAGATCTCACGCCCCATCTGGGACCAATCACCCTCACTACAACCATGAAAGTCCTCATCACGAGCTTCGTAGCCACTCTACTGCTGCTCGGAGCAGGGTTACCCGCTCAAGCTGGACCTCGAGACAACATCTTTTGGCAATTCGCTAACTAGACTGCACGAGCGCACACGAATGAAAGTTATGTCTGTCATCTGATGCCGCCTTCTACTATTATTACACGTCCACCTTTGCCTCTATGTTCTAATGTTACATACTGTGCTTACCAGTCCAGTCCTAGTGGTAAGGGGGTAAACACCTGGGCTCCTTTCTGTAATACGACCCTAAGTCCCTGTTCTACTTCCTCAACCTCGATGAATACTACTTCACAAACTGGCTCTATAATTGTCTTACAGGACTCTGTTCTCACTACTCTGCAGGTCGATATGCCCTCCAATTTCATTTTCCCTCACTGTTTTAGAACAAATTACTCTGAAGGAAGTAGCTTGTATTTAGGACAAATTCCTAATTCTCGATGTAATCACATATATGATCAGAATACTGGGGTGTGATACTAGTTGTAATCTAGTATCAAAGAGGGGGATTGTAAGGATTTATTCTTGATCTCAGTTTAACCAAGACTGACATGTGCAAATATTTTGTGTTTAATATTTTGTGGAACATTCCATTGCCCTGTGCTATCTTAAGGACAGGCTGTACATGAGAAAGGCTGTCTGAACATTTTGCTTATTATTGCATACCATTGCGATAATGTATCCTGCTTTGCTGTAGATAGGGCCACGGTCTCTTCACTCCCACGCAGTCTGCACACACATGCACACACACACACATACACACACCCACATATAAAAGTATCCTGTTGTCTTTTTGTCTTTGGGGAATTGTGAATAAAGACTGTGAAACTATGGGGTTCCTGTCTTGTTTCGCGATTCGTCCCAGAGCTCTGGGTGACACGAAGGGACCGATCTGCGAGAGGGTGATCGCTCCGGTTGGAGCAAGAGGAAAAGACGGTGAATCTCTGACCTAACAAGTACTGATGCTGATAGTCAGTGAACACAGTATACGTCCAGAGGCAGGGTCGGACTGGGGACAAATTTCGGCCCTGGCATTTTTCCTCTGGACCACGACAAAACCACCCCCAAACACGCACTCACACACCCGTCCACACCGAACCCCCAATGAACAAATACCAGACACCTAAACACCATGAAAACACACTTTCACTGTCATTTCAATTTCACCTTGAACATATTACAAAACAGAAGCACAAGCACACAAGCTTTTGTGTCTCCAAAATGTGTGTGTGTGGGATTAAAATTAACGTCGTCCTGTCGACGTGATAAATTCTCATTGAGAGAATTTATGTGTGTGTTTACTTTACCTTACAGGAGACAGTCTCGGGGATGGCCATGCACATGTTAGGTGATGAGAAGGCGTCTCATTAGGCTACTCTTTTCTGCCACCATGTCAACAATTGTGTCTGTGTTCAAGGACATCAAAATGTCTTTTTCACTTGACATGAGCATGAATGCCTCCAGGTGCTCCTGGGCTGTAGTGCTCCGTAACCGTTTTTTAATGAATTTCAGTGTGGAGAAGCTGCATTCACACGCCACTTGGGTAACAGACAGGGTGAGAAAGAATTTATATCCCAGTCCAATAAGGTGGTAGGCATCAGTTAACAAATTATAACAAGAAAGGATGTGGCCACAGCAAACAAATTATCTATTTTAAAACACTTGGAAGCGTCAGCTTGAAGAGCTTTCTGCTTTTTGTCGCGAATCTTCTCTGCTCCCCCTTTTCTCTTTTTGCTACCTCTTTCCATTATTTATTCAGTGAATATATGCACAACACACATCAGTGTTCCCATGAACCTCCGCAACTCATAACATCAAACGGTAGATGACAGCCGTTAGACTCCTACCCCATCATGCACCGCTACACATTTTTGCAAAATCTTTGAACAGAAATCCACCAAATACAAAAGGAACATTGTAGTTTGGCTTCAACAAAGTTTTTAGTTTAGTTTTTAGTTTAGTTTGTTTTAGTTTGTTGTAAGGATTTTACAGTTAAAAGAAGAAAAATAAAATTACGCCACATGCCCACCATGACAAAGATGTGTATCAAAAGTAAGGGGTATATAAACTGCACGCTCCCCCATAAATCATGATGTGCTTAGTCAAAAACGTAATAGCGGATTTTCTATTGCTTAGTAGTCACTTGTAATTGCTATGTAGAGAACAGGGCCGGTATTAACTTGTGAGGGCCGGCCCAAAGCACGTCTGAGGTACAGTGGCCCACCGGGATAATGCCCAAAATCACAGATTACCAGTCCGAGCCTGTCCAGAGGGGTTTCTATGGATGTAGAAGTGATTTGGACAGCAGTGTTCATTATTGCAAGGAGTGACTGGTTCTGTGCTTGGTGAGGTGCTGGTTGTACAGTCTCACAGCAATAGGGAGGAAGGAGCTACTGTATCTCTCCTTAACATACCGCAGATGGAGGAGCCGGTCACTGAAGGAGCTGCCTAGTGCTGCTACTGTCTCCTGTAGTGGATGGGAGGTGTTCGCCATTAAGGATGACAACTTGGCCAACATCCTCCTCTCCCCCCACACTACGTCCACTGAGTCCAGTGCACAGCCCAGGACAGATCCTGCCTTCCTAATCAGTTTAAGTTTTTTTCCTCTCTGCTGTTGCGATACTGCTTCCCCAACAGACAGCGCCATAGAATATGGCTGATGCCACCACAGAGTCATAAAAAGAGTTCAGAAGTGGACCCTGAACTCCAAAGGCCCTGAGCCTCCTCAGCAGGTGGAGTCTGCTCTGGCCTTTCTTGTACAGGGCGTGTGTGTGATCAGTCCAGTCCAGTTTATTGTTCAGATGAATACCCAGGTACTTGTAACTCCTAATGATCTTAATGTCCTTTCCCTGAATGTTCACTGGGGTAGGTGAAGAGAACCTCGTCCTGCGGAAATCCACCACCAGTTCCTTGGTTTTACTTGTATTGATCTGGAGGGAGTTCCGTTGGCACCAGTCCACAAAGTTCCTTGTCAGTTCTCTGTACTCGCCATCATCGCCATCTAGGATATAGTCCACAATAGCAGAGTCATCAGAGAACTTCTGTAGATGACCGGTAGTTGTATCGTATCTAAAGTCGGCAGTATAAAGTGTGAACAGAAATGGGGCCAGGACTGTTTTCTTACATTAAAGTACAATTGAGAGTGAGTAAGCCATTTTTACACATGCACCATTGTTTCACTAAGTTTAGTTTTTGGATAGATATAGATGACTGTATCATCAGCATACATCTGTACTTCACACCCTTTGCATGCTGATGTATAATAGGGCTGTTGGAAGCCTGTTAATGGCTGCATCCCAAACTGCCTACTACCCAGTAAAGAGAAGAGTCATCTTCTTCTTTTGGCTGCTCCCGATTAGGGGTTGCCACAGTGGATCTTTCATCTCCATTGCTCCCTGTCTTCCGCATCCTTCTCTACCACACCTGTCACTTTCATGTCCTCTCTCACCACATCCATGTATCTCCTCTTTGGCCTTCCTCATTTTTGTGTGCCTGGCAGCTCCATCCTCAACATTCTCCTTCCAACATGCTCTGCATCTCTTCTCAGGATGTGCCCATACCATCTCAGTCTCATCTCTCTTAGCTTAATTCCCAAGCTCTCCACATGTGCTGTCCCTCTGATGTGCTCGTTCCTTATCCTGTCCAACCTTGTCACTCCCATCGCAAACCTTAACATCCTCAACTCCGCCACCTCCAACTTTGCCTCCTGTCTCTTCATTAAGGGTACGGTCTCCAATCCATACATCACAGCTGGTCTCACTACTGTCTTATACATCTTACCTTTCACTTTTGCTGGAACTTTCCTATCACAAATGACTTCCGAAATCCTTCTCCAACTGCTCCACCCTGCCTGCACCCTCTCTCTCACCTCACTATCGCAGCCCCCATTTTCCTGCACAGTTGACCCCAGGTACTTGAATTCACCAACTTTCTTTACGTCTACTCCTTGCATCTTCACTACACTCTCATCCCCGTTCTCACTGATGCACATGTATTCTGTTTTGCTCCTTCTCACCTTCATTCCTCTTCATTCCAATGCATACCTCCATCTCTCCAAACCCAACTCAACCTCCTACTTTCACCACATATCACAATATCATCCGCAAACATCAAGTTCCATGGTGACTCTTGCCTCACTTCGTCCATCAAGCTATCCATCACTATGGCAAACAAGAAAGGACTCAAAGCAGATCCTTGATGAAGTCCCACCTTCACCTTGAACCGTTCAGTCGTTCCAACTGCATACCTCACTGCTGTTTCACTGTTCTTGTACATGTCTTGCACCACTCTGGTATCCTCCTGGGAACCAAGAAAAAATGTGTCTCTCAATTTCTCTTTTGTTGTGATTTCCTTACTAGGAATTTCCCAGCAACCCTCCTAGTCACATGATATATCATTGGAAAGCCCAGCAGAGGCATAGCTGGGGGGGGGGGGGGGGGGTCCTGGGGTGCCCGTGACCCCCCCCCCTTTGTCGGACCATACATTTTTTTCAGTAGCCACATAAGAATATTAGAAAAGTGTCCACGGTAATTTTTCTAACATTTTTTTTTTAAACTAGATTGTCACCTCAGCCTCATTAGGGTTTCTATAACCTTGTATGGACTTCCTGTGGTTTGGGCGCAAAAACCCAGTTTGTCAGAGTGTGTGTGGGAGAGACGGATGTAAGTGCAGATATGTTAAATAATACACAGTGTGATAGAGCATAAAGTGCTTGAAACACACACAACAGGCAAACAGTCCAAAACAGCAGGCAAAGTCGTAATTGAGGAAACAGGCAGGAGGTCAATTGAGGTATGGACAGAATATCAGAGGCAAAACTATACAAGATCAAGGGACGAGAAACAGGAGTCGAAAAACCAGGAGGTCAACAAGAACAGGGAACAAGGCTCAGTAAGGCACACTAGATGCGGCGTAATACTTCGCATCGTCTTTGCATGGGCTGTTAGGACTAGGACTGTTTTGGCCTCTAGAGGCCGCTGTTATTTCCTTTTCATGTCGTGTTTATTTTGGCCTCTAGAGGCCGCCACTGTTCCTGTGTTTTGTGTTTGTGTTAATTGCCTAATTATCTTCACCTGTGTCCTTAATTAGTTTGTCTATTTATACCCCTGAGTTCAGTCCTCTTGTCACGGAGTCTTTGTGCTGTTATGTTTATCTCCAGTTTCCTTTGTACTGTGTTTTTTGATCTTCTTAGCTTTTGTATTTTTGCACTTTGCTTTTCTTTTGGATTATACTCTTTGGTTTTTTTTTTTTTTTTGTCTTTTGTTTTGCCCTGTATATAGTGTATATAGTTTAAATAAACCTTTTGATTCTTTTTCTACTTCCGCCTCACGCCTCTGCATTTGAGTCATCCCCCTGGTGGCCTAGTGGGGGTTTGCTGGATTATCACACCAACGAACCAGGTTCGAATCCCAGCAAAACCCTAACAGAAAGACTCCGTCATGACCGACTCAGCAGAGGCTGCTTCAACTGTCTACCCGGCCAACCTTCAGGGAATTATGGCAGCTTTGACACGCTTCGGAGCGACCATGGACGCTCATGGACGTACGCTCACCAGCCAACGTGAGGCCCTCGCTCGCCACGAGGAACTGCTTCAGCAAATTGGGAAAACCCTGGCACAGCTGACATCTCTGCCTGCATCTCCTGCTCCTGATCCAGTTCCTGCTCCTGATCCAGCTCCCACTCCTGCTCCAGTGCCTCCTGCAATGCTGCCTTCTTCACCTCGCGAACCCAGCCTTCCTGCACCACAGAGGTATGACGGCAAGCACAGTGAGTGCCGAGAGTTCCTTACCCAGTGTCAACTCACCTTTGAGCTTCAGCCTACCACCTACACTACGGATCGCCGCAAGATTGCCTTTGTGATCACCTTATTAGCTGGTAAGGCGCGAGCCTGGGCTACTGCTATCTGGCAAAGACAGGGACCTGAGTGCTTTGATTTCCAGCTGTTTTCTGAAGAGATGCTTCGGGTCTTCGATCAGGCAGACATCAGTACCGACGCAGCCCGAAAGCTCATGTCCATCCGGCAAGGAGGAAGCGTCGCAGATTACGCCATCTCGTTCCGAACACTCGCAGCAGTAAGTGGATGGAACGAGACTGCCCTGGTGTCAGCCTTCCACCATGGTCTGTCTGACCCCATCAAGGACGGTCTGGCCTCTATTGGATGCCCAAGTGACCTCGAAACCCTCATCTCACATGCTATTCGTCTGGACAACAGGATGAGAGAACGCCACCAAGCCTTGAGCCCCCCCAGCCTCCCTACCTCTACCTGGAGACCGTCTACCTCCTTCAGTGACTGTCCAGAACCCATGCAAGTGGGTCGTACTCGCCTCTCCGCATCTGAGAGGGAGCGCAGAAGGAGGGACAAGTGCTGCATCTACTGTGGCAAGCCTGGTCACTTCCGAGCATCATGTCCCGAACTCTTGGGAAAAGGACCGCCCCGTCCAGCCGAGGGAGGGTTGTGACGGGGCCTACCCTCTCTCCCGGACTCCCTGGCCAAGGAATCTACATCCCGGTCTCCATCTCCTGGGGTGAGTCTGTCCACTCTTGTCAAGCTTTGATAGACTCAGGGGCGGCTGGGAACTTTATGGATATTCACTTCGCCCAAAGCATCAATATTCCGACTGCACCTCTTGAAGTCCCACTGTCTGTGTCTGCCCTCGATGGCCAAGCGTTAGGTGATGGAAGAGTCACCCAAGTTACTTCTCCAGTTTTCCTCCAGTCTCAAGGTCACAAGGAAGAAATATCCCTGCACCTGATTCCTTCACCTGAGTTCCCAGTTATTCTAGGCCTTCCTTGGCTTACTCGCCACAACCCTCGCATAGACTGGGTAACAAGCCAGGTTTTGGAATGGGGCCCTGCATGCCATGCCTCTTGTCTGCTCTCTAGCTCTCCTGTGTCTCCTGCCGAGCCCCCTGATCTCACCGAGTTATCTCAAGTTCCCACAGAGTACTGGGATCTCAAGGAGGTATTCAGCAAGAGCAGGGCCGCCGTTCTTCCTCCGCACCGGGCCTACGACTGTGCCATCGACTTGCTCCCTGGGACTACCCCTCCTCGTGGCAGACTGTTTTCACTCTCTCAGCCAGAACGCAAGGCCATGGAGGAATACCTCAAAGATGCCCTGGTCTCTGGGTTTATTCGATCCTCCACTTCACCTGCTGGAGCCGGCTTCTTCTTTGTCGGCAAGAAGGATGGGGGGCTCCGACCATGTATTGATTACAGGGGCCTGAATAAGATCACTGTGCGCAACCGATATCCCCTTCCGCTGATGTCCACAGCTTTCGACCTGCTCCAAGGCGCCACCGTCTTCACCAAGTTGGACCTACGGAACGCATACCACCTCATCCGTATCCGACAGGGAGACGAGTGGAAGACTGCCTTTAACACCCCGTCTGGGCACTACGAATACCAGGTGATGCCCTTCGGACTCACCAACGCACCAGCTGTTTTTCAGGCCCTAATCAACGACGTCTTAAGGGACATGATTAACCTATACGTTTTTGTCTACCTCGACGACATCCTTATCTTTTCCAAGACCGTGCAGGAGCACCGCCACCATGTCCGCCAGGTTCTCCAGAGGCTGCTACAGAACAATCTGTTCGCCAAGGCCCAGAAATGCGAATTTCATGTTCCCGAGGTCTCCTTTCTGGGATTTATTGTACGGACAGGCCAACTCCAAATGGACCCTGCCAAGACCCTGGCCGTCCGGGATTGGCCTACTCCCAAGTCCGTTAAGGAGGTTCAGCGGTTCTTAGGATTCGCTAACTTCTACCGCAAGTTCATCAGGAACTTCAGTTCTGTGGCAGCACCCATGTCAGACCTCACCAAAGGGACAGGTGGATCTTATGGCTGGTCTCCTCAGGCAGAAAAGGCGTTCAAAGACCTCAAGGACCGCTTCTGCACGGCACCCATTCTGGTTCTCCCGGACACCTCCCAACCATTCATCGTGGAGGTGGACGCCTCGGACAGTGGTGTCGGCGCGGTGCTCTCTCAACGTTCGGAAGGAAAGCTGCACCCCTGCGCTTACTTCTCCCACCGCCTGAGTCCTGCTGAGTCCCGGTACGATGTGGGGGATCGAGAACTGCTAGCGGTCAAACTGGCCCTTGAGGAGTGGAGGCACTGGCTGGAGGGAGCACAACATCCATTCCTGGTTTGGACTGACCACAAGAACCTGGAGTACCTCCAGCAAGCCAAGAGACTGAACCCTCGACAGGCTAGGTGGGCCCTGTTTTTCAGTCGGTTTGACTTCACCCTCTCATACCGCCCCGGCTCCAAGAACACCAAACCTGACGCACTGTCCAGACTGTTCTCTGCCACTAACAGGGAGAATGAAGTCGGGCCTATTATCCCTGTGTCCCGGATTGTGGCCCCTGTCCGCTGGGGTATTGAGGAGGCTGTCCGACGAGCCCAACGCCAGGACCCCGGTCCTGGGACGGGGCCACCAGGCCTCTTGTACGTCCCACATCAAGCCCGGGCCAAGGTTCTCCAGTGGGGTCACTCTTCCCCTCTCACCGCCCACCCGGGAGCTCGGAGGACCCTGGACTTCCTGAAAAGACGCTTCTGGTGGCCTAACATGGAGAAGGAAGTAAGGTCATTTGTCCTGTCCTGTGAGGTTTGCACCAGAACCAAGAACCCACGACAGCGTCCCCAGGGTCTCCTGCATCCTCTGACCATTCCCCGGCGTCCCTGGTCCCACGTGGCAGTCGACTTTATCACGGGTCTCCCTGAGTCACAAGGTAACACGGTCATTTTGGTCTTAGTTGACAGATTCTCCAAGGCCTGCCGCTTCATACCACTGTGCAAACTCCCCTCTGCTCTTGAAACTGCGAAACTTTTGTTTAATCATGTCTTCCGAGTCTTTGGTCTTCCACAGGACATCGTCTCAGACCGAGGGCCCCAGTTCTCCTCCCGAGTGTGGCACGGGTTCTGCAAGGTCATCGGAGCCACTGCCAGCCTCTCCTCTGGGTTTCACCCACAGTCCAATGGTCAGACGGAGAGGCTCAACCAGGACCTGGAAACCACCCTGCGAGGCCTGGCTATGGATAACCCGACATCGTGGAGCACCTGGCTGCCATGGGCGGAGTACGCCCACAACACCCTGCAGTCATCGGCCACCAAGCTGTCACCATTCCAGTGCCAATTCGGGTTCCAGCCACCTCTGTTCCCGGACCAGGAGGAGGACGCGGGGGTGCCCTCGGTCAACCAATATGTGAGACGGTGTCGCAAGACCTGGAGCAAGGTCAGGAAGACCCTCATACAGACCTCCAGAACCAACCAGACTCAGGCCAACCGCCATAGAAGACCTGCACACGCTTTCCGCCCTGGGCAGCGTGTTTGGCTGTCCACTAAGGACCTTCCACTGCGGGTGGAGAACCGCAAGCTTGCTCCTCGCTACATTGGCCCCTTCAAGGTGGTGCGCAGGGTGAACCCTGTCTCCTACCGGCTCCAGTTGCCCCGGACTCTGAGGATCAACCCCACTTTCCATGTTTCCCTGTTACGGCCCGTACTAACGTCTACGTATGCCCCTGCCCCTAGGAACCCCCCACCCCCCCGCATCTTCCAGGGGCAGACTGTGTTCACTGTGAATCGCCTGCTTGACTCCCGCCGGGTCCGCGGCGGGTTGCAATATCTGGTGGACTGGGAGGGCTATGGTCCTGAGGAGCGCTGCTGGGTTCCTGCTCGGGATGTCCTTGATAAAGAACTATGTCGGGACTTCCATTCGGCCCATCCGGATCGCCCTGGGAACGTCAGGAGACGCTCCTAGAGGGGGGGGTCCTGTTAGGACTAGGACTGTTTTGGCCTCTAGAGGCCGCTGTTATTTCCTTTTCATGTCGTGTTTATTTTGGCCTCTAGAGGCCGCCACTGTTCCTGTGTTTTGTGTTTGTGTTAATTGCCTAATTATCTTCACCTGTGTCCTTAATTAGTTTGTCTATTTATACCCCTGAGTTCAGTCCTCTTGTCACGGAGTCTTTGTGCTGTTATGTTTATCTCCAGTTTCCTTTGTACTGTGTTTTTTGATCTTCTTAGCTTTTGTATTTTTGCACTTTGCTTTTCTTTTGGATTATACTCTTTGGTTTTTTTTTTTTTTTTTTTTTTGTCTTTTGTTTTGCCCTGTATATAGTGTATATAGTTTAAATAAACCTTTTGATTCTTTTTCTACTTCCGCCTCACGCCTCTGCATTTGAGTCATCCCCCTGGTGGCCTAGTGGGGGTTTGCTGGATTATCACACCAACGAACCAGGTTCGAATCCCAGCAAAACCCTAACATGGGCGCAGTCCTTAAATAGCCCAAACACAGTTCATTGATTAAAGACAGGTGTTCTTTGTTAATGGCGCACGTGGCGGAGCTTGTTAGGCGCTCGCGCCATCAAGGGCATGAGCTAAGACACAGAGGACTGAAACAGTTCTGCGCAAGTGCAACATGATTGCACTAGAAAGCATGGTCAAGCTGCCAGTGTAGCTTTTTTTTAGTTGCGAATTACGAGTATTTCCTCGTGTTAATAATTCGCCATGTCAAAACAAGCGAAACTTTCCTCCTTCTTTCGACGTGAAGAGAGGTAAGCAATTTATTATATTTTTTTCCATCAAAGTTGCATTTTGTGGCTTTGAAGCTAAGTTTTAGTGTGCCGTTTCTAGAACACAACATCAAGAAAACGTGGAAGAAACAGCAATAATGGAAGAGCCGGTTTCTAAGCTACCTAAAACTCATCTCATCTCATCTCATCTCATCTCATTATCTCTAGCCGCTTTATCCTGTTCTACAAGGTCGCAGGCAAGCTGGATCCTATCCCAGCTGACTACAGGCGAAAGGCGGAGTACACCCTGGACAAGTCACCAGGTCATCACAGGGCTGACACATAGACACAGACAACCATTCACACTCACATTCACACCTACGGTCAATTTAGAGTCACCAGTTAACCTAACCTGCATGTCTTTGGACTGTGGGGGAAACCGGAGCACCCGGAGGAAACCCACGCGGACATGGGGAGAACATGCAAACTCTGCACAGAAAGGCCCTCGCTGGCCATGGGGCTCGAACCTGGACCTTCTTGCTGTGAGGCGACAGTGCTAACCACTACACCACCGTGCCGCCCGCTACCTAAAAAAACTAGCAATGGTAATTATTTTTTGTTACATAATGTACTCGGGGTGGCACGGTAGTGTAGTAGTTAGCGCTGTCACCGCCTCACAGCAAGAAGGTCCGGGTTCGAGCTCCGTGGCCGGCGAGGGCCTTTCTGTGCGGAGTTTGCATGTTCTCCCCGTGTCTGTGTGGGTTTCCTCCGGGTGCTCCGGTTTCCCCCACAGTCCAAAGACATGCAGGTTAAGTTAACTGGTGACTCTAAATTGACCGTAGGTGTGAATGTGAGTGTGAATGGTTGTCTGTGTCTATGTGTCAGCCCTGTGATGACCTGGCGACTTGTCCAGGATGTACCCCGCCTTTCGCCCGTAGTCAGCTGGGATAGGCTCCAGCTTGCCTGCGACCCTGTAGAACAGGATAAAGCAGCTAGAGATGATGAGATGAGATGAGATGAGATGAGATAATGTACTCAGGCTGCCAGTCAGTGTGTGACCCCTACTTTGAAAAATTCTAGCTACGCCCCGGCCCAGGATGTACTCTTTACAAGACACCAGGATTCAAGTGAATAGCTTGAAAGAGTAAGAGGGTGTGCACATAAAACAAATGTCAACTACAGAGGACACAAGTCTATAGGTTGGTTCTCAGGAGGATATACTTCTCATTCACTGCACACTTTCTCATTACATTACCATAACTCATCTCTCGGCACTCTAGCGTATCTAGAAACACACAATGTAGCTTTCTCTGGCCTTCCCTGTACTTCTCCATTAACATTCTTAAAGTGCATATCCAGGATCAATTTCGTGTTTTTTTATATGAAAGTATGTCCCTTTACACACTCATCCAGAAGGGTAATTTTGCACAAGGCCATCTGTCTACAGCAGAAAAAAAATGAGTCTGGAAAAATCCCAAGGGAGTCTGGAGCCAGATTTGTGACATCACGTGCTGATCCGCAAGCAGGCTGAGAGAGCTTGCATGGTTTCAGTGCACAGTCTGTGTAGACCAAGTTTAGCAGCTAGCGATTTTGCATTGAAATATGGAATTGTCACCTGAGCTTCTAAACCCATGGATTCATGCATCAATGCTCATCTATCTATTGTTACATTTTGTAAGCAGGGTTGTATATACATTTAATGTTTGACAGGTCCCAAGATCTCAAACCCTGACACACATATCCCTTGACACATGTGAAGTAAGGGTATTCTTGCCCAGCACTTTCGTGTTGTTTACTTTTGTGTGTCAATAAATAACATTATCCGTGTACCACACAAACACAGGAACACCTAATTTAGAGTATAGTCTCTCTTATTTCTTATCCTGGCAACAGTCAACTTGTGAATCGCCGATTTTCTGGTCTTTTTCTCGGCTCTGCTTTGATCCTCGGCTTTTTCCGGGTGCCTCGCACGAAGCGCTCCCATTTCTCTCTCATTGTCCGGTCTTTTGGAAAACGATGAGTACTAATCCCATCGTGATTGGTGTTGCTACACCCTCCTACGATACATCTGTTAACCATTTTAATAATTACGCGATAATGTTGAAAAATTTGCAGAAAATCACCAAGTCATTTTCTCATAAGCAAACCAGCGCTGACGTAGGATTCAGAGGGAGGCGTCCCGCACGCGATGTCATGAAAATCAGTGTTTGCCAGGAAATCCAAATGCCAAGTTTTTTCAGAGGCGGACCAATTCGCCTCAAATGGCTTGATTTCAACTGAATTTTTCTGGTCTTGCGCAAGGTAAAAAAAAATTTGCACAAAATGCAAAATGTGACAGATATTTGACCAAAGTTTAATATAAAATTACATTGATCTTGCTCCTGAATTTACCCATGATATGCACTTTAAAGCAAAGAGTAAACAAGAGCGTGCACCAAAAAACACGAAGTAGTGCACATATCCTAGTGCTGTAGTATACAGTTTGGAACGCAACCCTCCTCTTTCCTCATTTTTTTTTTTTATTAGATCAAATCAAATATACAAACAGTATACAAAGAGTATACAATACAAAAGCATTGGTGCAACTACACCAGGGGGATGTACATTACAAAATAAATAAACAAAAAAACAAAAACAAATCATAAAAACACATTGTATAGCACAAAGTGTTTGTGTTTTGACAGCCTTCTTATTATTGCTGCTAGAAATTGTGGTTACATACTGTTTAATGTCTATACTAAGTTCTGTAAAATTAAGTTTTTTATTCTGAAATTTAGAATTATGAATGTAGTATTTTGTCAATATTATTAACAAATTAATCAAATAAAAATAAGAGACAAGATTTCTGCTGTCATAAAGAAGACCAAGGAGCTGGTCATTGACTTTGGGAGGTCCAGACCAAGATCACGACCAGTTCTGATCGAGGGAGTCAAGGTGGAGGCTGTGGATTCCTACAAGTACCTCGGGCTGTGGCTGGACAGCCAGCTGGACTGGACTTGCAACACCAATCACTTATACAGGAAGGGACAGAGCAGGCTGTACTTCCTTAGGAGGCTGCGGTCCTTGAACATCTGCAGGAAACTCCTGTGGATGTTCTATCAGTCTGTGGTCACCAGTGTCCTGTTTTACACCGTGGTGTGCTGGGGGCGCAGCACATCCAAGAAGGACACATCCAGGCTGGACAAACTGATCAGGCGGGCCGGCTCTGTGGTCGGCATGAAGCTGGACTCTCTGGTGATGGTGGCGGAGAAGAGGTCTATGGACAAACTATTGAACATCATGGACGATGCCAGTCACCCTCTGCACACCGTCATCAGCAACCAGAGGAGCCTGTTCAGTAACAGAATGCTCCTTCCCAAGTGCAGGATGAACAGACTCAAAAACTCCTTTGTCCCTCACGCCATCAGACTGTCCAACTCCTCTCTGGGGGGGGAGGAGGGGTAACAGGAGGACAGAGGACGGGAAGGAGCAGTAGCCTAGTCCAACCTAGCCTTTCTCAACCAGGGTGCCGTCTGGCTTCGTTCGGGGTGCTGTCAAAAAATTATATATTCTAACATTGAAATAAATAAAATGAATTAAAATTCCAAAAAATGATAGTTACACTAATGCAGATCATCGCTGCCTCATGCATCATCAAAATTTGTCTCATGGCCCCCTTTCCCATGTCACAACGTCACTGCCGGGGTCAGCGTGACTGTGTATATTTTATATGGGGGTGCCTTGAGAATTTGCATACTTCTGAAGGGTGCCGTGACTGAAAAAAGGTTGAGAAATGCTGGCCTAGCCTAACAATAAGCAATACTGGACAATGTGTAATATAAAAGAAAGAAAGCACAACTTTATTCATCACACACTTGTGAAAGTTCCTCTCTGCATTTAACCCATCTGAAGCGGTGAACACAAACATGCACAATGAGCACACACACATACCCAGAGCAGTGGGCAGCCATGCTAACAGCGCCCAGGGAGCAGTTGGGAGTTAGGTGCCTCGCTCAAGGGCACCTCAGCCCAAGGCCGTCCCATATTAACCTAACCTGCATGTCTTTGGACTGTGGGGGAAACCGGAGCACCCAGAGGAAACCCACGCAGACACGGGGAGAACATGAAAACTCCACACAGAAATGCCCTCGCCGGCCGCTGGGTTCAAACCCAGGACCTTCTTGCTGTGAGGCGACCGTGCTAACCACTACACCACCGTGCCATGCAATATATCTCCTGCTGCTGCCCCCCCTTCCTCATATCTTATTCTTTTTATATTTCTATATCTCATATCACCTCATTATCTGTAGCTGCTTTATCCTGTTCTACAGGGTCGCAGGCAAGCTGGAGCCTATCCCAGCTGACTACGGGCGAAAGGCGGGGTACACCCTGGACAAGTCGCCAGGTCATCACAGGGCTGACACATAGACACAGACAACCATTCACACTCACATTCACACCTACGGTCAATTTAGAGTCACCAGTTAACCTAACCTGCATGTCTTTGGACTGTGGGGGAAACCGGAGCACCCGGAGGAAACCCACGCGGACACGGGGAGAACATGCAAACTCCACACAGAAAGGCCCTCGCCGGCCACGGGGCTCGAACCCGGACCCTCTTGCTGTGAGGCGACAGGGCTAACCACTACACCACTGTGCCATGCAATATCTCTCCTGCTCCTCTCTTCCCCACATCTTATTCTTTTTATATTTGTATATGTAAATCTCATCTCTCATCTCATTATCTCTAGCCGCTTTATCCTTCTACAGGGTCGCAGGCAAGCTGGAGCCTATCCCAGCTGACTACGGGCGAAAGGCGGGGTACACCCTGGACAAGTCGCCAGGTCATCACAGGGCTGACACATAGACACAGACAACCATTCACACTCACATTCACACCTACGGTCAATTTAGAGTCACCAGTTAACCTAACCTGCATGTCTTTGGACTGTGGGGGAAACCGGAGCACCCGGAGGAAACCCACACGGACACGGGGAGAACATGCAAACTCCACACAGAAAGGCCCTCGCCGGCCACGGGGCTCGAACCCGGACCCTCTTGCTGTGAGGCGACAGGGCTAACCACTACACCACTGTGCCATGCAATATCTCTCCTGCTCCTCTCTTCCCCACATCTTATTCTTTTTATATTTGTATATGTAAATCTCATCTCTCATCTCATTATCTCTAGCCGCTTTATCCTTCTACAGGGTCGCAGGCAAGCTGGAGCCTATCCCAGCTGACTACGGGCGAAAGGCGGGGTACACCCTGGACAAGTCGCCAGGTCATCACAGGGCTGACACATAGACACAGACAACCATTCACACTCACATTCACACCTACGGTCAATTTAGAGTCACCAGTTAACCTAACCTGCATGTCTTTGGACTGTGGGGGAAACCGGAGCACCCGGAGGAAACCCACACGGACACGGGGAGAACATGCAAACTCCGCACAGAAAGGCCCTCACCGGCCACGGGGCTCGAACCCAGACCCTCTTGCTGTGAGGCGACAGCGCTAACCACTACACCACCGTGCCATGCAATATCTCTCCTGCTCCTCTCTTCCCCACATCTTATTCTTTTTATATTTGTATATGTAAATACTTAATTTAATTTATCTAGAAGTTTTTTTTCTCTATTTTCTATTCTCTTTTTCTCCTGTAATGATGCTGCTGGAATCTTAATTTCCCTGAGGGAACCCGCACAAAGGGATCAATAAAGTTCTTAATCTAATAAAAGCCAAACAAGATATTCTCCCATTTCTCCTCTTTCCTCATTTATCCCTTTCCTACCTGCACTCCAGACGTATATAAATCCTGCTACATGATTGGCTAGAACCGTCCTGCCCCTTCGCTCGGATTGGTTAATAGTTCTTATCGAAAGGAATACCCAATCATAATGCAGGAGACGGGATTTGTCGGAATACGGGTGGGTTTGTCGGAGGCTGGTTTGTTTGCTGTTTTGTTTGTAGTGTGACTCACTGGGCCGGTGGTTCGCGACCCAGCAGCTTCCTGTAGCGACTCTGAGATTTACAGATCGGATTAAAGTGACTTTACACGCACAGACCGGACTGGCTGCAATGCACAACAGGTACATAATCTCAAGCTAACAGCCTGTGTAGCTACCGTTAGCAGCTTGGCTAATATCACTCACATATCAGAATCGGAATCGGATTGAGAACCGGGTTTATTGGCCAAGTATCTGGACCCAAACAAGGAATTTGGTTCCGGTGGTGAGTGTCTCTCTAGTGATCCAGAAGGAAAAAAGTGTGAGTACATGTAATACAAGAACAAGTTCTATGTGTATATGTAATGTATAATATAGACATTACACAGTATAATAATCTACTATACACACTCTGCATTATACAATATGTCTATAATCTAAATATACAGTATACATTATAAATATGTATGCTATCAACAATTTAAACAGTACACCACAATATGCAGGATATTTTCATAAAAATATAAGGTGCACATTAATTAAAATTAGGATTCATACCACTTCTCAGTATGAAGTTTCGGTAGAGCTGGGATTCTAAAATTAGGCATATCAGGTGAAAAGCGTATCACCTCACAGCAAGAAGGTCCGGGTTCGAGCCCAGCGGCCGGCGAGGGCCTTTCTGTGCGGAGTTTGCATGTTCTCCAGCTTGGCTGCGACCCTGTAGGACAGGATAAAGCAGCTACAGATGATGGATGGAGTTGGGATTCTGAAATTAGACATATCAGGTGAAAAGTGTATCGCCTCACAGCAAGAAGGTTCTGGGTTCGAGCCCAGCGACCGGTGAGGGCCTTTCTGTGCGGAGTTTGCATGTTCTCCCCGTGTCCGCGTGGGTTTCCTCCGGGTGCTCCGGTTTCCCCCACAGTCCAAAGACATGCAGGTTAGGTTAACTGGTGACTCTAAATTGACCGTAGGTGTGAATGGTTGTCTGTGTCTATGTGTCAGCCCTGTGATGACGTAGCGACTTGTCCAGGGTGTACCCCGCCTTTCTCCCGTAGTCAGCTGGGATAGGCTCCAGTTTGCCTGCGACCCTGTAGAACAGGATAAAGCGGCTACAGATAATGAGATGAGATAAATAATATACAGTAGGCATTACAAATATGTATGCTATCAACAATTTAAACAGTACACCATATACAGACAATATAATATGCAGGATATTTACATCGGTATATAAGGTGCACATTAATTAAAATTAGGATTCATACCACTTCTCAGTATGAAGTTTCGGTAGAGCTGGGATTCTAAAATTAGGCATATCAGGTGAAAAGCGTATCGCCTCACAGCAAGAAGGTCCGGGTTCGAGCCCAGCAGCCGGCGAGGGCCTTTCTGTGTGGAGCTTGCATGTTCTCCAGCTTGCCTGCGACCCTGTAGGACAGGATAAAGCAGCTACAGATGATGGATGGAGTTGGGATTCTAAAATTAGACATATCAGGTGAAAAGCATATCACCTCAGAGCAAGAAGGTCCGGGTTCGAGCCCCGTGGCCGGCGAGGGCCTTTCTGTGTGGAGTTTGCATGTTCTCCCCGTGTCCGCGTGGGTTTCCTCCGGGTGCTCCGGTTTCCCCCACAGTCCAAAGACATGCAGGTTAGGTTAACTGGTGACTAAATTGACCGTAGGTGTGAATGTGAGTGTGAATGGTTGTCTGTGTCTATGTGTCAGCCCTGTGATGACCTGGCGACTTGTCCAGGGTGTACCCCGCCTCTCACCTATAGTCAGCTGGGATAGACTCCAGCCCACCTGCGACCCTGTAGAACAGGATAAGCAGCTACAGATAATGGATGGATGGATAGATAGCCATTACGCAATATAATAATATGCAATCTACAGTAACTATTATATATATAATATACAATACCTATATTATACACAAGCTGCATTCTACAGTATATCTATCTGTCTATAATCTAAATATTTCTAATATATCTATCTACAATATTAATAATATACAATATCTATAATATACAGTGTACATTATAAATTTGTATGCTATCAACAATTTAAACAGTACACCATGCAGACAATATGCAGGATATTTACATAAAACATAAGGTGCACATTAATTAAAATTAGGATTCATACCACTTCTCAGTATGAAGTTTCGGTAGAGCTGGGATTCTAAAATTAGGCATATCAGGTGAAAAGCATATCGCCTCACAGCAAGAAGGTCTGGGTTCGAGCCCAGCGGCCGGCGAGGGCCTTTCTGTGTGGAGTTTGCATGTTCTCCAGCTTGCCTGCGACCCTGTAGAACAGGATAAAGCGGCTACAGATAATGGATGGATGTGAAAATTCAAATTCAAGCCAGATTGCTTGAAACTGGTCTCATTGAATTAAAAACTGAATGCTGAACAACATACTTTTTGCAGAATTAAAATATGTTTATTAATTCTTGAGTTTACAAATCAAAGATTGGAAAAAAAGGGTTACGTTTTTAGAAAACTGCCATAATATTATGTATTCGGATAACATGGTCCAGAACAAGCCTCATTAACAAATGAGATCAAATGTTTTTTCTTCATAACTTTTTTTTTTTTTTAATATATATAAAATATTTACATGGAAATTGGCAGGCACATAGATGGTTGTATACTGAATGCAAAGTTTGAAAAATTAGTAAAAACAAATTAGGATTTAATTAGTATAGACCCCTTTCACTGACGTCACCCGAAACCGGAAGTAAACAGACCCTGCGCCATATTGGAAGACCAACAAACTCGTGATTAGGGGGAAATAACGGCAGCGGTATGTGAACCCACGAGAATAAAGTGGAGTGGCAAACGACTTAAACAAACAAATCTGAGCTGTTTTATTTATGATTTATTGGCCCAACAGTAGACTTGAAAGAAACCTGTGTGAGACTTGGCAAAAAACTGTGGATATGATCTGTGCATGATCTGCGGACACTTTGAGGTAAGCAAACGCAAGAAATTCAGATTTAAAACATGCTAAATTGGCCCCAAGTTGATAACTGTATGAGGAGCAAGCCTCCCACACTTCTACAATTTAATAATAATAATAATTTAGGATGGTTTGGGGCTCGCTGCTGCCAGGTTGGTTGTTGAGTAGCCTGACTGTTTTTTTTTTTTTTTTTTTTTTTTTTTGTTCTTGCGTGTGGTATCATTGTTGACGCGAGGTTGTTTTTTGAACATGCCAATGCGGACACGATTTCCCCTGATGAGTTATGACTTCAGACGCGATGCGTGTGTGGAGGTGTGGAGTCCGCGTGATATGTGCGTAAGAGAGGCTTCTCATGTGTTTGGAGATCCGCGCTCCGAGACAAGCGCAAGCGCCCCAAGGGAAAAAAAGGGACCCCCCGAAAATATCGGCATAGTTCGAACACTGAGTGTAGTCACTGGGTGTAAACAACAAATAGTTTACAATGTCTGGGTAGCAAACAGATGGCAGAATTGGTGTCCGGTCCTCCTTATGTTTCCATTCTCCCTTGCCCCGAGTCTTATCATATGGGTCAAACCCATCAATCACAGCCGGTTTCTCCACATACCGTGCCCTTTCTGCAGCTGGTAATGTACTCACATAACCAGAATTATCATCCATCGTGTCACTTTACTCTCGCTCGTACTTTGTTTTATATTGTGAGTGCATGTACTTGGTCTTCCAATATGGCGCCTAACAAAATCTCGCAGCGCAGTGACGTCATGTGAAAGGGGTCTGTACCAAATTAATATTTAATTATGCTAATTAGGTAAAAATGTTAAACCAATACACTCTCTTCAAAGTTTCACCAAATGGCTTTATTTGTACAATATGAAGCCGATCTTAAAGGGCATATCCTGGACCAATTTAGCGGGTTTTTTTTTTTTATATGAAAGTATATCCCTTTACACACTCATCCAGAAAGGTAATTTTGCACAAGGCCATCTGTCTACAGCAGAAAAAAATAAAATAACAAAACGCGTTTGGAAAAATCCCAAGGGAGTCTGGAGCCAGATTCGTGACGCCACGTGCGGATCTGCCAGCAGGCTGAGAGACAAACACAGGAACACCTAATTTAGAGTATAGTCTCTCTTATTTCTTACCCTGGCAACAGTCAACTTGTGAATTGCCGATTTTCTTGGTCTTTTTCTCGGCTCTGCTTGGTTCTCGGCTTCGAGGGCCTCAGTGGATGCGTCACTTTGCCTTCTGTCAGGGGAGACGAACACGGCTGGCTCCTTTGGTGACGCTGACACAAATGGGGACGGTGTTGCTTTGGGCATTCTGACAGATGGAACTGCGTCTTTTTTCAGATCAAGTTGCTTCTTGAAGCCCATTTCCCACTGCAGATAGTTCTCAAAGTCGTTGGGCTTTATGAAGTGAGCCCCGCATATGATGCTGTGGTCTGTTGCATGTTGCCAGTTTTTCCGGGTGCCTCGCACGAAGCGCTCCCATTTCTCTCTCATTGTCCGGTCTTTTGGAAAACGATGAGTACTAATCCCATCGTGATTGGTGTTGCTACACCCTCCTACGATACATCTGTTAACCATTTTAATAATTACGTGATAACGTTGAAGAAATTTGCAGAAAACCACCAGGTCATTTTTTTCATAAACAAACCAGCGCTGACGTAGGATTCAGAGGAAGGCGTCCTGCACGCGACGTCACGAAAATCAATGTTTGCCAGGAAATCCAAATGCCAAGTTTTTTTCAGAGGCGGACCAATTCGCCTCAAATGGCTTGATTTCGACTGAATTTTTCTGGTATTGCACAAGGTAAAAAGAAATAATTTGCACAAAATGCAAAATGTGACAGATATTTGACCAAAGTTTAACATAAAATAAGAGAATTTGCATTGATCTTGCTCCTAAATCTACCCAAGATGTGCACTTTAACTCTCATTTATTCAAGATTCACAGATTTTTTTTTTTGTCAATTCACTATATATCCAGGACACATAGGAGAATTGAAATGCACTTTCTTTCACCTTACTTGTAAAATCAGATAAAAATATTTCTATTAAAAAAGAATATCTAGGTAAAAATACACTCTAAAATCAATGTACAAAATAGCAGTAGTGCAAATACAGTACAATGACCATAACGGAGAAGGTGCTTAGAAGAGTAGCTTATGAGGTGTACATGAACGGTAGTGCAAATGACCAGTAGCAGCAGATACAACAGTAATGCAAATGATTGTGGTGTGATGTGCAAACGGATGAGATAGAGTTCTTGTGTAAATGAATGTGTTACAGACCAGGGGTAGGGGGTAGGTAGTGGACATAGTTCAACATCCTGACAGCCTGGTGGATGAAGCTATTCAGTAGTCTTGTAGAGCGGGCCCGGAGGCTCTAGTACCTTTTCCCTGAGGGCAGGAGGCTGAAGAGTGAGTTTGAAGGGTGGGAGGTGTCACCAGCGATGCTGATGGCTCTGCAGGTGAGGCAGGAGTGATAGATGTCCGTAAGGGAGGGCTGAGGAGTACCAATGATCTTGCTGGCCGTGTTCACTATGCGTTGCAGTCTTCTGGCAGGAGGCGTTGCAGCCTCTGTACCACGCAGTGATGTAGCCAGTGAGGACACCCTCAATGGTGCCCCTGTAGAATGAGTACATGATGGGGGGGGGGGGAAGACTCGTTCACTCCTCAGTTTGCGGAGGAAGTAGAGGCGACTTTGAGCCTTCTTGGCCAGTGATATGGTGTTATTGGACCAGGAGAGGTCCTCAGCAATGTGCTGCTCACCCTCTCCACTACAGCACTGTCGATGGTCAGAGGGGGGATGCTGTGAGTGACCTCTTCTGAAGTCGACCACAATCTCTGTGGTCTTCCCCACGTTCAGGAAGAGATTGTTTGTTTGTCTTTGCTCCACTGGACCAGTTGGCTCACCTCATTCCTGTAGTTGGCTTCGTTGTTTTTAGTGATGAGGCCCACCACAGTCGTGTCGTCCGCAAACTTGATGATGCGGTTGGTGTTGTAGATTGGTACACAGTCATGGGTCAGCAGGGTGAAGAGCAGCGGGCTGAGCACACACCCTTGTGGGGCCCCTGTGCTCAGCATGATGGTCCTGGAGGTGTTACTGCCGACCCGCACGTTCTGTGCATTATACATCACAAAGAAGGAGAAATCAATGTTAATTATAAAATATGCGTAAGGTAAGCAGTGAATGTCATTCACATCTACCCTACTCTATCAAAAATAAAAAAGTAATAATATTTCTAATATCCTCTTTGTCCTCTGTAGGCCTTTGTATTTCTAAGTAGGGCCTACTCGTGTTGAAATTAAAGAATATAAATGATTATTTTGATTAATATTCACAGCTTTCAAGGCTAATCTCGAAAAAATCTGTGAGCCACATCCAATAAACAATTCCAATTAATTGAATTGAAACTGACACTTGCATTTCTGACTTCCGGTTTTTAAAAATATCATTCCGACCACTAAGATCTCAATATTTTTCATCAGAACAACTACAGTTATATTCTAAAAGTTATTTATTTACATGAATCAGTTTCATTTGAAAAAATAAGTAGGTAAAGCTATGAAAACTTGCGTCATAGTTTGCTGTGAATCATAACATCAAAACTAGCAGATGGAAAATTTTGCTGAACACTTCATTAGAAACACTGAGAGCTCGTGAACATCCCTATAAAAGTTATCTGATTGATATTCACAAGTAATCCAGTCGGAAACTGATCAGAAAAGAGAGTGAGTGTCTGACCGCTTCCTTGTGACTCAGAAAGCATCGGCAGTTACCCGACATCCCGTGAGCAGAGAGTGCACTCTGTTGTACCAACTTCAATGTACCATTACTCCTAAAGTACTGAATGGATCTTAATGAGAGAAATTTCTTTGGAAAGCAGAGATTATAAGCTTTTTAATGATAGTAAATATTCAAGAGTTAAGCAATGACAGCTTTGGAAACTTAAATGAGCGTCTACAGTACATGCACAGTTTTCACAGCACGGCCAGCGAGCATCTGATACGCCTAATTTACAGACAAGACACAACATTTAATGGTTATTCCATGAAATTGAGTCGTACATGCGCTGATAGCTGACAAGGCGCGTAGCATGGATTGCAGTGGTTTCACCCAATTGACATTGTGTATTGTAAAAAACGTATGCATTTATTGTAATTGGGTATTTTGTTTATGCATGGGAGTTCATTTATTTTTCACACACGGAAAAAATATAATTAATTCAGGGATGCCCAACAGGCGCATCAGTCTCAACTAAAATGTCAAATGAGTCTCACATTAGAGGTCTGCGCGGGACAGAATTTTCAGTCCCGCTCCCGCATTGTGCAGTCCCGCTCCTGCCCGCTCCCGCAAAGAATTATGATTTTCAGCCCCGCTCCCGCCCGCGCCTGCCATATTTTGTCCCACTCCCGCCTGCAAATCCCGCATGATGCAGACGTTCGCGTTATTTCTCACGAAAGTTCTTGTCATTGTTCATGTCATCAACAACAGCTCTTCTAAATTTGAGTGCCCTATCATCTACATGACGTGACGCGGTTACTGGATGGGGCAGAATATCTTGCACATCGAATTTGCCTGTTGTGGCTGCCGTGTCAACTAAGTGTTGGGCTAACTGAACTAATCCCCAACCAGCAATACTGTCATACGGGCGGAGGTCCACAGCAACAAAATCAACGCATTTCTCCACGGTCTTTGCCTTCAACGCATCTGTCACTTTTGCGTTGTTCCCTCTGAACTCCAACAATTGTTGTCCTTTTAAGACAGTACATACATGGCGATTCAGGCCTGATGTACCTGATTTATGCCCGTTGTATGTCAGAACCTTTTGGCACTTATCCCAAGCAAAGGGCAGCTGATTTCCCTCTGCGTCGTACATGAGTGAGAACGACTTCCAAATGTCTGATTTCAGGACTCTTGACTTTTTAATGGTAAATGTACCTCTTTTTAAAGCAGCACTTACTTCTGAAGCACTGTGAGCTTCACTAGAGGAGCTCTGCTCTTCTGCCATGATCGGAGATCTCAAACACGGAAGAGCGGAAAGGAATCGGAAACGTACGCGAGATTAGACCACATCCGCAAATTTAGGCATCTTAAAATGTTTTTATTAATGCCAAATAAAATATCCAGCACAAATTATGTATGATGGACATAAATTAATAATTTATAAAATTTATTTTAAACACATTTTTAGTTAGCGGGACAGCAGCTTATCACCTCTCCTGCCCGCTCCTGCATTGTGCGCTCCCCCTCCCGCCTGCGCCCGCAATGAGCTTTCAGAATTTGTCCCGCGCCGCACTGCTTTGCGTCGGGTCCCGCGGGACTCCCGCGGGAGTGCAGGGCTCTGTCTCACATTGACAATAAAGATATGTACAGTAAGAGTGTTAATTTTTTGTAAAATGATTTTAACAATGATTTAGCATTTCCTATCCATTTATTGGCCAGTTTCACTGTCAAAAAAGCCCAAAGTCCATCAGTTTCAGGTCCCCAAACCCCCGCTACCACCTTTTATTTTTTGAGAAGTGGGGAACACTGGTTATAGAAAGTAAAACAAGTTAAAATAGTAAATCCATGTTTTTGCACTTTTTTTTTTAACTTTTGAGAACAATTTGTTGTTTTGTGTACTTTGTGGAAATAAAAAGCCAAAGCAAAATAAAAGAAAATCTTGTCCTTCACTCCATTAAAGTTTGCATCCATTTTCTTTAATCGCAGGTCTGTCGTTATAGGATCTTCATCATATAATCAAAAGATTTAATTGGAATCATCCAAGTTTTATATCGCTTAAATTGCAGAGTCTGAATCTGGTTTGAATTTCATTTTTAAAAAAAGCTCCAAATTCAGGTGAGCTCCCCCAGTCTGGCATCTGTGTGTGTGTGTGTGTGTGTGTTGAGGAGTTTCCTCATATTCCTCAGATTGTCTGTTGACCCTGTCAGTTTGTTACTTTGCAGGTGGTGGTATGCACATGCATTTAAGCGGCCATCGAACAGGTACCAGGCGCCACTGTGCGTTATGCTGAGAAAGAAAACAGCACTATGAACCGATACACTGCCATCCGGCAGCTTGGCGACGGCACTTATGGCTCAGTCACATTGAGCCGCTGCCTGGAATCTGGAGAGCTCGTCGCCATCAAGAAGTGAGTTGTGCTGTTCTAATGTTTTTCTGTGTTTTTAGCAGAGTTGATCTGAGGTTCAGGGCCATATTCACATTCTTACGGCTAAATGTATCTCACTAAAGAAACTTGTGGCTGTGAGCCAAGCCGAGCACAGGGCCCCAGACCATAACTATCCAATCACAGAGACTTGGGCTGAGACTAGCCGAGCACAGAGCCACAGACAGGAGACCCGGGGCCAAGACTAGCCGGGCGCAGCAACCTGAACATAGATTAGCAGAGGGCGGAGACCCAAACCAAGCCCTTAAGCACAGAGTCCCTTACCCTGCCTGTCTAAGCATCAGAACAAGGTGATTATGGTATCTTGGGAGGATTTGAGAATGATTGACGATTGTTAGTGTAAATATTCAGGTAATTTATAGAAAATCGTACACTGATTATCGAGAAATAGTCTGAATTTCTTGACCAATCAGCTCAAGCGAGTCGGCAAAATGACAACCAGTCACTTCATTACTGTAAGTGAGGAAGAATTACAAATTATGAAAGAAAATGCTGTTCCTAAAAGCACTAAAGATGCTACGAAGTTTGATCTAAAACTATTCAAAGGTAAGGTGGAACTGGGATTTTATTTTATCTATTTCAAAACAAAGTATTTTATGTGACTCGGCATAGATAAGCGACACAAGTCTGCGCGCATTACAATTGCATGCTGCTTTTGAAATTTGAAAATTTTTTTCCCCCTACAGTTTGTTTAAAAAAAATAATCACCTTTTGTATTTATACGAAAACAGTTATCCGCCTCAGGCTCAGTGAATATTGGTGAGTAATGACCTCAGTTTCATCTTTGGTTATTATTCACCAATATTCACTTCGCCTTCTGAGAATAATTGTTAATTAACAATTACGATATCTTGAGAGGTTTTGAGACTGACTGACTGACTGACTGACTGACTGACTGACTGACTATGAGGTCATGACTGCAACTCCTAGCATGCTGTATTTGCAAGCAGGGAACTGGTGACTGCCTTTTCAGTAAGCCTGAATGCTAAAACATATCGGTGCAGCTTCTGAACAGTCACGTTGCAAACACAAGCCCTTTTTACAAAGGTATCGCACATTATTCTATCCACATTCACTGAATCACGCGCTCTGATTGACTACTCTACTACTAGGATATCAGCTCATATACTGTGAGTAGAGAAAAACAAAATGGCGGCGCGCATCAACTCCGAGATATCACTTTATCAAGTATTTAAAAGAAACGGAAATAGTTAAAAGCATATAGTTCCCCCACCCCACCCCCAGTATCTCCTGTTCCACACTCCAGCCCAGTCGGTGGTGGTAATGCACCTCTTTAAGTTGGTTTGCCAACCGCTAAAAAAAAAAAACCCTAAAGAAGAAGAAAATGGCGGAGCGTGTTGCTGAACCAACTGAGAATGAAATAAAAACTCCTATTCGAAAACAAAACGCCAAAAAATACAAAAAAAAAAGGAACAAAATATGGAATGAAAGTATTTCTTGGTAAGAATGTTTGTTTTTTCTGATTATTATCATAGCATTTTTTCACAAATTGCTACTGTCATTTCGCCAGTTTGTTTACATTCTAAGCGGAAATGATTTTGTCTGAAGTTTTGTATAAAGTTTTTTTATTTATTGAATTTGCAAAAAATAAAAATGCTCTGTTTTCTCAAAATCCAGTGGATGTGGACAGAATAAAACAATTATTCCACGAAATCGAGTCGTACATGAGCTGACAGCTGACGAGGCATGTAGTGCTGAGTCGGCTAAAAGCCATGTACGACTTGATTTCGTGGAATAACTGTTAAATATTGTGATATTCCGGCTTTGTTTACACTGAACCAAATAAAGCTACGCCAGTGTTGTGTTGCTTTACACAGCATGCTGGCATTCCGCAACCAGAGGTGTGACATGCAACACAACGGAATGTTGGCATCTAGGGTGACATAACACACTGTGCATCAAAAATACGAATACCTTGAGCATACTAGTGTCGCTTTCTAAATAATAATGGCAGATGAAGCAAGTGTTGAAGTCTTATTATTATCTGTGCAATCAGAAATATGCTGGAGGAGAAACTGAAGAGAAGGAGGAAGTGATTTGAGGCAAAAAGGCGCGTGGACCTTAGAAGCCATAGACCATTTGAATTCACACTTGTCTCTGATAGAAGAATGTCAAAAGCATCACACCCCTGTTCCATAACGCCAGCTGTCCCTTTTACAAAAATGTCAATTCCGCTGTGCTACTAGTAATCGTTTTGGCCCACAGGCGGAATAACACATGCCCCTTTTCCACCGAAGCAGTTCCAGGGCTGGTTCGGGGCCAATGCTTAGTTTGGAACCGGGTTTTCTGTTTCCACTGACAAAGAACTGGCTCTAGGGCCAGAAAAACCGGTTCCAGGCTAGCACCAACTCTCTGCTGGGCCAGAGGAAGGAACCGCTTACGTCAGCGGAGTTGTTAAGACCAACAACAATAGCAAGATTGCGAAAGGTCGCCATTTTTAAGCGGCGAGAAGCAGCAGCTGTACAAACGTGAAGCCATTTATTATTATTATTATTATTATTATTATTATTGTTGCTGCTGCTGCTGCTGCTTCTTCTCCATGTTGTTGTTGCTACGATGTTCACGCCAAGGTTTATACAAACGCAGCGACGTAACTGACGTATACAGCGACGTAATGACGTGGCTCCACTTAGCACCCCGGGCTATGGAAAAGCAAACTGGTTCTCAGCTGGCTCGCAAGTTGAACGAGTTGTGAACCAACACCAGCACTGGCCCCGAACCAGCCCTGGAACCGATTTGGTGGAAAAGGGGTAACAGACCTCCACCCCACCACCACCACCCCCTTGCATTCGGATGTTTTACACAGAATGTGAGATGGAATAAAGTTGTAAGATTCCTGCCTTGAACAGACATTGTGAAAGGGACTACAGTTAAGCTGATTGCTAGCTTTTCAGCTGTGGAGGACCCCAGGGTTTAAAGCCTGCCATTCTGGTGATTGTGTAGACATCTATCAGGCTTCTGGAAGCCACTGTTTAGTGTGTGTTCTATTTTTAAATTAAGCAGGATGTTATTATGGGAGAGGGGACATGAACAGTAGCACTGGAGTGTTCCATTGATTCAGGCCCGGCGCCAGGAACAGTTTACTAAGGGGGCAATTAGAAATCGCAAGGGGGCAAATATTTTTTCATATAGTGTGTAGTAGTGATGGCGGTCTGACAACGTGTTTCAAACAATTAACTGCGCCAACCACAAAACCACGGCCCCGAAGGTTGCTTTAGTCCGGGAAAATCATGTGGCATATTACCAGGGCAGTTGCGCTTTATCAGCTCCCGTGCCCACCTGTTAACCCTCCCCTCCAATTTTCTCACAGACACGCGGTACAACCGGAAAGATGCCAAACATAAAACAACACACACAAACCTACAGGCAAGTCCTTTACATTTAAAATACATACAAATAGGGGCGGCACGGTGGTGTAGTGGTTAGCGCTGTCGCCTCACAGCAAGAAGGTCCTGGGTTCGAGCCCCGGGGCCGGCGAGGACCTTTCTGTGCGGAGTTTGCATGTTCTCCCCGTGTCCGCGTGGGTTTCCTCCGGGTGCTCCGGTTTCCCCCACAGTCCAAAGACATGCAGGTTAGGTTAACTGGTGACTCTAAATTGACCGTAGGTGTGAGTGTGAATGGTTGTCTGTGTCTATGTGTCAGCCCTGTGATGACCTGGCGACTTGTCCAGGGTGTACCCCGCCTTTCGCCCATAGTCAGCTGGGATAGGCTCCAGCTTGCCTGCGACCCTGTAGAAGGATAAAGTGGCTAGAGATAATGAGATGAGATGAGATACATACAAATAGCTCCGCAGCATGAAAACAAAACGTCAATGCAAGTCTAAGGTACTTGGCTCGGCGGCCAAAATCATAATTTAAAAAAATCAACAGACCCCGCGGCTGCACCAGTAATAGCCTTCCTGACTCGCACCGAGTCAACGCTAACCACTTAATCCGCGATCCCAGTTTAGGCGTGTAGGGGACAAAACACTCTGAAGTGATGAATTTTCACCCCTGCTGCATGGGAGGTGACGTCAACGACACATATTCTTGCGCTATTTGCGCACAAAGCGGACCATATATGAACACGTACACCAACATAAACGGAGATAAACTTAGCCTACAAAGAAAGAAAATGGATTCACAATATTGTGATTGAATTCGTTGAATTCGGTGGGGGAAAGACTACTCCCGCAAACTGACTGCATATTGCAGAGACAGTGCACTTGTAAGTGTGCATGTAAAACCCCCGCCCGCACGACCCCTCCCCTTGTCCTTATCACAGGTCTGTGTGTGCGCGGCTGTGTCAGCATTTCACACATACACCCACAATAACTAGTCCCCAGTAGTTAGGATTGATGCATATGTCTAAACAGGATTAATATTAAATTCAGGCTTTTTGAAATAATCCTACCTTAATACAGTTGAATTCTACGATTGCAACGTAAGAATCATAACAACCAATCAGATTTGTTCTACCGTGCCAGTTTTAGTAGTGATTTATGTGAAATGTATTTTTGTGCAATGCGCAACCACTTAATATTTCGTATTTGAAAATGCAAATTATTAATACATCTATAATACATTATATTTTCATAAGAAAACAATTAAGTGATCTGAGTCTCCGTTGAGGGGGCGGGGCTGTAGCCACGAGGGGGCGACGCCCCCTTTCGCCCCCCCATGGCGCCGGGCCTGCATTGATTTAACTCAAGAGTATTTACCGGTACATTAAGGCAGTTGGGTTGGCAGCACAGGATTACACGGTCGTCTAATCTGAAAATAATTAATGTAATGAAAAAATACTACTCTGCAAAATGCCTCCATAATCAGGTGATCAGCATAAAGAGAGGTTTTTATACTATTTTAGCACGCTTTGATCAACTAATGCTACAAAAAGAACCTGATACTTTTCATGGGGGGAAGCTAAATCACGGACTGCCAAACAGCTGTAGAGGTCATGATTCACAACAGGGGGAAGTACAAGGAAAACAAGATGGTGACCTTTTGTACTCTCTTCATCCAGGGTTTCTTATTGCAAAATTAACCATGTATAGGGTAGGGGTGGGCGATATGGGCAAAAAATAATATCTCGATATTTTTTAGGATTTTAACGATATTTTGACGATATTTAAAAAAAAAAAAAAACACTTGCTTAAAGATTACAATAATTACAATGACTAAAAGAATCATTGCAGTGACACAAGTATTTAAGGAAAAGCCATATTTATTTTCTTAAACAACTTTAAATTAATAAAAATGAATAATTCAATTGACAGTTCGTAACGGCAGCAAACATTCTAATCAACCGTCTCTGACGGCAGCACGGGTCTGCAAATATCCCGCCTGTTCCGCTGCCAACAACCAATCATATGTCGATCTGAACCAACAGCTTTCCAATCATCTTGCAGCTTCGTGCTCCGCTGTCCCTCTCCTGCCGTTATAGTACTGCGCCTGCGCAGTGTCAAAATAATCCACGAGAAAAGTGGATTTTAAAGCTTTTTCTGAGTCATGAGAACCAACCTAACACTCAAGTATAATCAACTTTTCATGGCGATTTCAATCATATGCTCTTCGCGACCGTTAGTTTTCACAGAGTCCAGTATTGATATCTCCCCATTCATGTTCAGAGGGTCTGGTCTCACTAATCCGAAAAAGATGCCTGAAAGTGGCCGGCGAGTGACCGCACTTGGACTGATAGGAGCCCGTCACAGCTTCTTCTTCTTTGTTTTTTTTTTTCCCCTCAAAAAAAAAACGTAAACTACAAGTCAAAGTTTTTCAGTATAACAATAATAAAGAAAAATGTGCTCAATTTAAAATGTATTGAAACTATTCGAAATCGGCTGATCGGTTCATTCATTATTATCCGTGAGTACAGAAACACTAGTAATAATTTCTGGATCATTGCTATAAACGTGGACTAATATTTCTTGGGAACCAATGGGTTAATGTAATGAAATTAACCAACCGACCAATCGCATTTTTTCTTCAGATGGTATCTGGGTAAATGAGCAGCTGTCTCAGCCAATCACATTTTATTGCTGGACGGGATCATATCACGACATCTTCCGGTAGATACCCGAAATCAGCTTTGTGCGTTGTGAGGCCAGCGGAGCAAAAAAAAAAAAAACTTTTAATATGCTGAGCAATGTTTGATACATTTTGGAAAGTTGTTTTGGTTGCTTTATAGGTTTCTTAGAATATTTAACTCGTCACGTCTGTGCTGCTCTCCTGGGTTGCTAGAAACAGTTGTGTTGCCCTGGCTTGGCGTATAAAATGTGTGCCCCCCCAAAAGCAATTCAAGGCCCGTCCGTCAGTCCGTGTCTGGCGCCGGGTCTGCTCCGCTCTGTATTGATTTTTGGCGGCTTAATTAAAAAAACTCGATAATGCAAAATTACACATCGTCAAAACAACATTCACGATGACATCGCAGACGATACATATCGCCCACCCCAGTATAGGGGCTTTTCATTGTTGTCATAGATTTTTGTTCATCATGCGGCATCCGCAATATTGCCGAGCAAACAAAAAAATCATAGCTGTGACAGTTAATAATGAAATTTGAGATGACTGCAGTCTCTGAAACGATTAAAAATTTATATTATACCAGCAGATCACTTTACATCCAAAAGCTGAAACATGCAGCCATCCATATAATTTACACACACACACACACACACACACACACACACACACACACACACACACACACACACACGTGTTTATTTATTCTGCCCACTATGGGTGTGTGTGTGTGTGTGTGTTGACTGACTGCTTCAGATGGATTAAATGCAGAGGAATTTCACTGTGCTTGAGTGTACATGTGACAAAATTAAAGGCTTCTTCTTCTTAATTTACCCACAAATGTATTTATTCCACTTGATAAGTGTTTGGCAAACCAGCTACTGGATTTGGGACCCTATGACATCCTGAACTATTTAGTATTTGGACTTCTAAATAAACTGGAGAGATGCTAAAGGCATACGAAAATACAGATGCCTACCAATATTTCACAAAAGGTTTCGTGCATGCCGGAATGTTATGGGAAATGCCCAATAAAGAGAAATACCTTATTATGACAAAGGTAAGTTCAAACATGGACTTGTAACAGTAATAAACAAGCCAGGGCCTAGATATAGCACATTTTGTAGTGTTTAGCCGAGTCTCATCTCATCTCGTTATCTCTAGCCGCTTTATCCTGTTCTACAGGGTCGCAGGCAAGCTGAAGCCTATCCCAGCTGACTACGGGCAAAAGGCGGGGTACACCCTGGACAACAAACATGCTGCTAGTCTCACCAAGCATTAGGTCTAATAAAATATATCACCAAAGCCCACATCCAGATATACATTTTAATGTTCATATATTTGGCATGTTTTTTTTTGGTAGTACAGTAGAGCTAAGTATGACACCAGGGCTCAACATTAAGGATTGCCCGGGACAAGTGGGATATGTCCCCAACATGCCTGACGAGGCAAGTTGGAACGAGCATATATTGCGAGCTAGCACCACAAAAATTAGGCTTTTTAATCTTTTATTTCAGTTCCTAAAAGCGTCCCTCACTACGTGTCTGCCATGATGTCTTGGCTGTTTCCTTCATCTCGGTTTCATTTACTGCTTTGCAAGTTATTTTATATACCCTCACTGTTGTAGTGTGGTACGCGTACTGTTTATAGACCCCTTGTGCATGATGTCACGCATCACGTGATAATTACAGCTGGGGTCAGACAGACACCGTCTTTCATGCAAGCAAGGCTTAATCTGTCTTCAGTCTGGTTAATTTTTGCGCTGTTTTTGCTTGTTCAAACAGAGAAGTAGATTAAAGGCATTACCGTCTCCCCGCTATCAAGAAAAATATTAACAGATGGAAGCAAATGCTTCAAGAACAATGAGGAAATGAGCGATTTAAAGAATATGAGGAGGGGAGCTCAGCCTGAAAACTCCAGAGAAATTCACGATTGTATTTAAAATATATTTTACATAAACAGAAAGTGGCGGCACGGTGGTGTCGTGGTTAGCACTGTTGCCTCACAGCAAGAAGGTCCGGGTTCGAGCCCCGTGGCCAGCAAGGGCCTTTCTGTGCGGAGTTTGCATGTTCTCCCCGTGTCCACGTGGGTTTCCTCTGGGTGCTCCGGTTTCCCCCACAGTCCAAAGACATGCAGGTTAGGTTAACTGGTGGCTCTAAATTGACCGTAGGTGTGAATGTGAGTGTGAATGGTTGTCTGTGTCTATGTGTCAGCCCTGTGATGACCTGGCGACTTGTCCAGGGTGTACCCCGTGTTTCACCCGTAGTCAGCTGGGATAGGCTCCAGCTTGCCTGCGACCCTGTAGAACAGGATAAAGCGGCTACAGATGATGAGATGAGATAAACAGAAAGTCAGAAGTGAAGATGGAAGAGTTTGTTTAAGAATCTCGTTTTTTTTTCTGCTCGCATTCGAGTTAGCTCCTTCATGAAAGTGTTTGATTTTCTTACTGCTTCACACACACCGCCTATTAAAAGCTTTAAGAAGAAGAAGCCTTTATTTGTCACATGCACTATCTATTTACTATGTAGACCAAAGTTCTGTCCATGTTACACCAACTTACGAACTTGTTGAATGTTAACTTGAGTAGCCGAGGCTAGAGCTAGATCTGTGGGATTTTTATAATTGAATGGCCTTGAGCAAGAAAAAGTGTTAGGAGAAATAACAAGTGCACAGAGCTTTCATACTAACCTGATATAAAATGTTCTCCACACACAGAGGAATGTTTTGTTGGTATCCAGTCTTCCTGTTTAACTGCAGCTCACTATTTTTCCTCGTCTTTCTGTGTTCGCCTGAAAGTGGTGAAAAGTTAAACCAGGCTTATCTCCATGTCTGTTATTACATCCAAAAGCACTACAGGTCTCTGGCAGTGTTCTTTTAGATGCAACTTCTACAAGTTTATCTGGAGAGGTTTCCTGAATTGCGCTTACAGTCATTCACATACACTTGTGCGTTGTCAAACACAAAGCTTGCCCAGTAATATGGCCACATAAACAAATCCACAGTTACAGTGACGTCATGTGAAAGGCCCTTAGGCAGCTGGGCCATAGAAGGTTCACGCTGCATGCTGCACGCTACACGTTCACGTGAAGAACCGGACCCTGGGCCATTAAACTTCATGCTTGGATGTTCACGTGTTGCGTCTGTTCTACTTTGACCGAGTAACCAACAATATGGACTCTTCGGATGACGACGATTGCCTCATTCTGCTTTTACTGAGACAGAGGAAGAGAAAAAGGAACAGAATTTGGAGCCGAGAACACTTCCTTCTGAGAGAAACCCGTGGTGAATTTCACCGAACATTCTATAATCTGCTTGACAATCCCGATGAAGAACTATTTTTCAATTATACCATTCAATTATATTTTTTCTGAAGTTTTCCCCTGAAAGCATAGAGTTATCTCCCTAGACCCGTTCTGATTGGCTGGCGCGGCGGTGACCGCATGCATTGACTGGAATTTCCATCTTCACGCCTAGAAAAAAGTGTGCATGTTCATTTCACGCTTCACGCGTGAAGTGTGCAGCGTGCAGCGTGCAACGTGAACGCCGTTCTATGGCCCAGAGCAAGTCATGCTACGTTTGTCCACTTTTCTTTACACGCGTGTAGCGTGTAGTGTGCAGCATGCAGCGTGCAGCGTGAACCTTCTATGGCCCAGCTGCCTTATACTCATGGTTGTTGTGTTACTGGTGTTTGTGGGTGTTTTTTTTCCATGTTCATGTGTGTGTTTATTTTTGCAGAATGAAAAGGAAGTTCTATTCCTGGGAGGAGTGCATGAATCTCCGGGAGGTTAAGGTAACTACAATTATCAAGATAGAAAAAAATTGTCATTTCATGCTTTCATCTCTCTGAATGCACTCCCGCATACAAATCATTTCTCACAAAAGACTTTTGGCTTCAGCTGCTCTGAAGGTGTGGGGAATAAATGTCCTTACATTTCTTATGATTGTCACTTTTTTTTTTTTTAAATTGCTGGCATACCACATTTAAAAAAAAAAAAAAACTTTCTGCAGCAGCACAGTGAAGATAGTAGGTGACTCATGTGTATCTGCATGTTTTGAAATTGCAGTGCTTCTCACACCACTTTTCCTCTGTATTAATCCTATCTTGCAACTATTGAAAAGAGCATGTGATCAAGCAGGCAGCCTTTTTACAAGACGATGGTGAATCCTTTCCAATGCATGGAATTAGAGCTTATAAAGACAAACTCGAATCAGAACAAAGTTGGGACGGTATGGAAAATGCAAATAAAAAAAACAAAGCAGTGATTTTTAAATTTACTTTGACTTGTGCTTCATTTAGGGGTGCAACAATTAATCGACTTGGTCGACTAAAATCAACAACCAAATTAGTTGTCAACTAATTTTAATAGTCGATTAGTTGGTGACATCAGGTTTTTTTCATGCTAACTAGGAATGCTTTGACATTACTGCTTACTGGAGAGAAGTTAACAAAAGGCAGCTTTAAAAACCTTCAAAGTGTGGGAGCATTTCGCACTGAACTTGGGGGGGATTGCAAAATTTGTAAAGCCGACATTAGCTAGCATGGAAGCGCAGTGTGGGGAAATAAGGCCGGACTGGCTGACATTGACCGTTAATTTTTGTATTTGTCCGTCTGTATTTCAAAGGCATCAGACTGGATGGCCCATGAAAAATTGTAAAGATATGGGTCTAATCTACTTCTAATTTTCTTCCAGATGTTACACTGGGCGAATACTTTCTATCATAACACGGCCTGTGAAACAGGGGCCTCTGGGGGCCCGAATTTAAAAATTCATAACTCTGCTACCGATGGTCGTAGCCCCGCCAAACTTTACAGGCACGCCCCTCTCCCCGAGCCCTTTCAAACCATCCCAGGCACGCCCCGATATGACCCGTTATTCACCCCCAAAATTCTCGTGCGAGCACTCCACGTCGAAAACTTTTAATATGAGCCATGGCTCAAGCCAGCATTTAAAACTTCATAACTCGGCCAGTGAAGGTCCTAGCCTCGCCAAGCTTCACAGGCAGCTCCCTCTCTCCGAGTGAAACACTAAATAAGACAATAATAATAATAATACACTGTTTTAAGAGCACATTTCAATGTGCATTTTGATATTTACACTGCTTACTGGCAAAAACAACTAAGAGCTGATCTGCCGCTACTGTTTCTATACTGTTTTACTGTTCATTGTGTCATTTATCACCTTTCGCCAAAGATTAACTCAATTTTAATGAACTAAGTTGTTTTAGAAGTGCAGGGAAAGACCTACCAGCATTTTTAAACATGTTTGTGTACAAACTGAAATATTCCATCCTTATGCTTTATCATGTTCATGACTCATCTGTATAAGCATTATCTGGTACCAAGAAATATAAACAAACATTCACATTGGCTGTTAAAATATGAGTTTATTGGTTAAAACGTTTGTAAAACAACTTCATACCTACAGTGGTGCTTGAAAGTTTGTGAACCCTTTAGAATGTTCTATATTTCTGCATAAATATGACCTAAAACATCATCAGATTTTCACACAAGTCCTAAAAGTAGATAAAGAGAACCCAGTTAAACAAACAAGACAAAAATATTATACTTGGTCATTTATTTACTGAGGAAAATGATCCAATATTACATATCTGTGAGTGGCAAAAGTAGGTGAACCTTTGCTTTCAGTATCTGGTGTGACCCCCTTGTGCAGCAATAACTACAACTAAACATTTCCGGTAGCTGTTGATCAGTCCTGCACACCGGCTTGGAGGAATTTTAGCCCATTCCTCCGTACAGAACAGCTTCAACTCTGGGATGTTGGTGGGTTTCCTCACATGAACTGCTCGCTTCAGGTCCTTCCACAACATTTCCATTGGATTAAGGTCAGGACTTTGACTTGGCCATTCCAAAACATTAACTTTATTCTTCTTTAACCATTCTTTGGTAGAACGACTTGTGTGCTTAGGGTCGCTGTCTTGTTGCATGACCCACCTTCTCTTGAGATTCAGTTCATGGACAGATGTCCTGACATTTTCCTTTAGAATTCGCTGGTATAATTCAGAATTCATTGTTCCATCAATGATGGCAAGCCGTCCTGGTCCAGATGCAGCAAAACAGGCCAAACCATGATACTACCACCACTATGTTTCACAGATGGGATAAGGTTCTTATGCTGGAATGCAGTGTTTTCCTTTCTCCAAACATATAACTCTTCTCATTTAAACCAAAAATTTCTGTTTTGGTCTCATCCATCCACAAAACATTTTCCCATCGCCTTCTGGCTTGTCCATGTGATCTTTAGCAAACTGCAGACGAGCAGCAATGTTCTTTTTGGAGAGCAGTGGCTTTCTTCTTGCAACCCTGCCATGCACAACTATGTTGTTCAGTGTTCTCCTGATGGTGGACTCATGAACATTAGCCAATGTGAGAGAGGCCTTCAGTTGTTTAGAAGTTACCCAGGGGTCCTTTGTGACCTCGCCGACTATTACACGCCTTGCTCTTGGAGTGATCTTTGTTGGTCGGCCACTCCTGGGGAGGGTAACAATGGTCTTGAATTTCCTCCATTTGTACACAATCTGTCTGACTGTGGATTGGTGGAGTCCAAACTCTTTAGAGATGGTTTTGTAACCTTTTCCAGCCTGATGCGCATCAACAACGCTTTTTCTGAGGTCCTCAGAAATCTCCTTTGTTCGTGCCATGATCCACTTCCACAAACATGTGTTGTGAAGATCAGACTTTGATAGATCCCTGTTCTTTAAATAAAACAGGGTGCCCACTCACACCTGATTGTCATCCCTTTGATTGAAAACACCTGACTCTAATTTCACCTTCAAATTAACTGCTAATCCTAGAGGTTCACATACTTTTGCCACTCACAGATATGTAATATTGGATCATTTTCCTCAATAAATAAATGACCAAGTATTATAATTTTGTCTCATTTGTTTAACTGGGTTCTCTTTATCTACTTTTAGAACTTGTGTGAAAATCCGATGATGTTTTAGGTCATATTTATGCAGAAATGTAGAAAATTCTAAAGGGTTCACAAACTTTCAAGCACCACTGTAGTTGCACTCGCTGCCATTCAATTCCACCTCTGCTTCCTGGTTCCAGTGCAAAACCGGGTGGCTGTACCACTACAGGGAAATAGGGTGTTTGGCGATGTGGTCCATTTTGACAGGAGTCTTTTTAATGTCAGTGGTAAATATGGGCATTTTGTCTGCACAAAGGTGTCTGGATGAACAGGAAGTGGTTTGTTTGTTTGCTTGTTTAATTGAGTAATTATTTGATGATAATTGAGGTATTAACTAGTTCATTGATTTTGTTTTTGGATTTGGTCTGTCTGGTGGATGGAGCGAGCCTCTCCCAGGAGCATGTGGAGATGTTGGCTTTCCTCCATTTCAGTATAGAACTGTGATCATTGCAGCTAAGAGTGTAGACAGCAGAATGTACAAAACGCAGAATGCACGTTTCTGTCCGCACTGTTTCAACTTAGGTTGTTTTAATTTACTTGATCAAGGGGAAACTGATGTCGTTTTGTTTTTATTGCTGTGACTTTGCTTATACTTTGGTTTTAAATTTTGACAGGGAAAAATGGATATTGGAATTTTTATTTATCTTTTTTGTATCAGCAGGAAAGTTAATTAAATGGTTTTTTTTTAATGAAGTATTCATCTTTTATTGTCTTCGTTGTTAGTTAGCACATGCATAAAACAACCTCAAGCTAAATTTAAAAGTGGATAGCTAAGTAAGAGTTATTTGGTAATTGGGACGGGGCAATTTAGTTGGGACGGGGCAATTTAGTGCAGGTAATGAGGTAAATGGGACAAAATAACACCTGAAAGACTCGATCACTTGGTGACTTCAGTCCCTAAACATCTTAAGTGTTGTCTGAAGGAATGGCAACATTATAAAGTGGCAAACGCTTCACTATCCCAACTTTTTATGAAATGTGTTGCAAGAATCAGTGGTGTAGTGGTTAGCGCTGTCGCCTCACAGCAAGAAGGTCCGGGTTCGAGCCCCGTGGCCGGCGAGGGCCTTTCTGTGCGGAGTTTGCATGTTCTCCCCGTGTCCGCGTGGGTTTCCTCCGGGTGCTCCGGTTTCCCCCACGGTCCAAAGACATGCAGGTTAGGTTAACTGGTGACTCTAAATTGACCGTAGGTGTGAATGTGAGTGTGAATGGTTGTCTGTGTCTATGTGTCAGCCCTGCGATGACCTGGCGACTTGTCCAGGGTGTACCCCGCCTTTCGCCCGTAGTCAGCTGGGATAGGCTCCAGCTTGCCTGCGACCCTGTAGAACAGGATAAGTGGCTGCAGATGATTGATGGATGTTGCAAGAATCAGAATTGAAATAAGTGTTTTTGTTTTTTTAAATAATAATCAAATTCATGAGGTAAAACATCAAATAATGTGCTGTTGTATTTTGAATGCAATACAGGTCAAATATTATTTACAAATCATTGTTTGTTTTCACTCTTAATTTCAATTTCAACATACCATCCCAATCTCTTCTGATTTGGGCTTGTAGACCTGTGCTGATGTGCAATTCTCATAACATAACTGTCTTTTTATTGGTTTGCAATATCATTCAGTTATAGAGGTCATTCCATTTGGCACAGATTATACCTTGTAGATTATAGCTGAGCTACAAATATAAGAAGAAATTTCAAGACATTTTGTCCACACTGTCTTTAGTGTTGTCATCATATATTCCATCGTCCCATATCAGCACACGCCTATTTAGATGATGCTTTCACACTTGGCGCTTTTATTAGGAACGCCTGTTCATTCATGCAGTATATTTCTGTCAGCCGATCGAGTAGCGATAGTACAGTGCAATAATAATAATAATAATAATAATAAGTTCGGGGTCCTACCCAGTATTATTATGGTGTTCCTAATAAAGTAGCCAGTGAGTGTATGTTGCTTATATTAAATTCAGATCTCACTCTCTTTTTGGTTTTAGGCAGCAATAGAAACCTGTTTGTTGAAAACCTAAAAATAGAAAAATATTCAGTCTGCATCATCAGCGCCCCATTTTATTTCCATGTCCTGTCCATCATAACCTTCTTTTCTTTCAAAGTTGAAATGTTCAAATTCATGGGTTTGTTGACTGTGTTGTATTGCTGGATAAAGCTGTGATTTCTTTCACTCCCAGTCCTTGAAGAAACTGAACCATGCCAACGTGATCAAGCTAAAGGAGGTCATTCGGGAAAATGATCAACTCTACTTTGTGTTTGAGTATATGAAGGAGAACCTTTATCAGCTAATGAAAGAAAGGTAACCAGTAAATTGAACTGTAGACTACAGACTACAGTTTTCATAACATTCTCGAAATAGATTTGAAGTATATGACACACCTGTATTTTATTTTTTATTTTTTTTCCAAGAACACGCATGTTTCCTGAGTCTGCAGTGAGGAATATCATGTTTCAGATTCTCCAGGGACTTGCCTTCATTCACAAACACGGTAACTTTCACAAACAAATCGGTCTCTCTTTATAACCTGCCAAACACATTTCAGAAAACAATCCATTAATTGCTGTACCAGCAAATGTAATATTTAAATTAATAATGAGTGCAATGTCCCTGAATTGACTCTTTCTTCAAAAGGAATTGCTCATCAGAAGTTAAATATTTCCGAAGCATTTGTGGTCTTATGTTTTGGTCAGAAACACTTTTCATACTAAACATCTGATGCTGAACGATTTTTTTTTTTCCCCCTCATTGTTTGCTCTTCCTAGCTTTGTCTGTAAGATCACAAAGTGCTAACTGTTTCTCATTGCCAACAGGCTTTTTTCATAGAGACATGAAGCCAGAGAATCTTTTGTGCATGGGTCCTGAGCTCGTAAAAATTGCTGACTTTGGACTAGCGCGAGAGATCCGATCTTGTCCTCCTTACACTGAATACGTGTCGACAAGATGGTAACAATTTTTTTTTCCCTCCTCCCCCTCTTAGAAATTTCTTCTGATAATTTAGGTGAAAGTGATATTATGAATATGCACAGGTTGTACAGTTCAGAATTGCTGACTCAAAGCCGTACTCTACTGACCTTTTTTCCTATTCAATTTCGTTTTCTTTACTGATTGATATTTATTTATTTATTTATTTATTTATTTATTTATTTTGTTCCCTTATGAATTTAGGTACCGAGCTCCAGAAGTTCTTCTCAAGTCCCAAAGCTACAGCTCTCCTATAGACCAGTGGGCTGTAGGCTGTATCATGGCTGAACTCTACATGCTCAGACCTCTCTTTCCTGGCTCCAGTGAGGTGGACACTATTTTCAAGATCTGCCAGGTTTTGGGAACTCCAAAAAAGGTAGGAAGCAAATGATTTATATTATATAAAATGTAAGAAAATGATCTATTTTGCTTGAAATCAGAATGATTTATTCTTAGTCGTGCATTTCTGTGAACATTTAATGTGTCCCTGGACCATGTAGAACGACTGGCCTGAAGGATACCAGCTGGCTGCCTCCATGAATTTCCGCTGGCCGCAGTGCGTGCCCACCAGCCTATCCACTCTGATCCCCAACGCCAGCTCCGAAGCCATTCAGCTGATGAGAGACCTGTTGCATTGGGACCCTAACAAACGGCCAGCAGCCTGCCAGGTAACACAAATGCCTCTTTTCCACTACAAACGCGGCTGAGTCGGGCTGAGCCGTGCCGTGCTGAGTCGAGCTGAGCGGGGCTATTGAAGTTGCATTTCGACTACAACCGCGCTGAACCGTGCTGGCTGGAAGTGGGTGGACACATTGGGTGGAGTTAGCGAAAGTGGGTGGACGTCACGTGATGTCGTTAAGCAGCGCAAACAGTGACATCAGTGATCTTTTAAGCGGTAGTCTCACGACCCGGAGAGTAAACAATAAACATGGAGGACATGGAGTTGTTAGTGTTGCTGGTCTTGGTGCTGTGGCTTGTTGTCACCGACAACGCCAACAGATACTGGCAAGAGCGTATAGATGAGGCGAGGCGCATAAGGCTTCAGAAATTCTCGTAATTCTTCTTCTTCCGGGTTTACGGTGTTTACAGATCCCAGCGTGCTCGCGGGGCGTGTGTGGGCATGTGAGGACACTCCTCCTCACCAATCAGTGCACAGGGGAGTGTCTGCTCACGCCCCCAGCCTCACTCGGCTCGGTTTGGCTCGCTTCAGCCCCACTCCAAAACGGTGCGAGTTTTAGGGGCTAAGCAGGGCTGAAGCGAGCCGAGTCGTGCTGTTCTTTTGGTAGTCGAAACGCGAGCCGTGTCGGGCTGAAGTGAGCTGAAAAAGGGTAGTGGAAAAGGGCCAAAAGTCTAAAATGCTTGTTAAAATAAGTTTGTCTACCCAAACAATGTTCAAACCTGACAACTTTTTTGCATAGGAGTTCCACATTTCTGAGTATTCTGGTATGAGTTAAGATGGTAAAAGAGCAGTCTTTTCCCCTCAATAAAGCAGATGAGCCAATCTACATGTGAATCCAGAATTCTGATATTAATTGACCCCTCCCTGGAAGCACCACCCCTTCCCCACCATCTCACATTCGTAATGTTTTGGTTGGTGCGCTCACCTCGACTCAGTTTTCCCATTTGATAGATGCAGTGATGCTTTCGGTCATGGTGAATGTTTTGAGTTCATTAATGTGGTACAAAATCTATCAATATACGTTTAACGTGGCTAACGTTGTTGCTATTGTTATATAAGAGCCATTCCACTGAATCGGTGCCATTTCCATCCCTAGACAATTGTATGTATAAATGCACATAAAAATATACTTTAAAATACATTTCCTTATTACGCAGAATGTCCTGCACATTGATCTGATTTCAAATTTAAATATATAATTGTAAGGATTAATAAAAACTACCTAAAACACTGAAAAATAGCATGTGTTACCTGTCCCCGCACTCTAACTTTATACTTAACTATGAAATATTATGATTAAAATCCTTCAGAAACAGTATTTATTTTGCACTGTTGTGTGACTCCATATCCTATCCATGGTTTAAATATATTTTTCATAAGAAATCCACAATATCTTAGTTAAAGGTGGGGTATCAGATTTTTTTCAGGAGTATTTTTTTACCATATTGCTTGAAAAGCTCCTCACACCCATGTTGCAAGCAGTACGGTTTGACCCAAAACCGAAATATTTTAATCCAGTCTACAGTGTAAAATAAAGGAAAAACGCCATCCAATCCTATCGAGGTACCACCTCAAAATGATTGGATACTGACACGTCAATCAGACTGAAGCTCTCTACACTCTAACTTAACGAGGTGGGGGGGGGAGCATGGCGAGGGCGGGCTTGTTTCTTTTCAAAATATGGCTTGTGGGAACTGTTATTCCAAAATCTCATACCCCACCTTTAAAATACACATTTTAGTCGTGTCCCTGGGTTTTCACTCAGTCCTGTTACCCAAACATATTACCCCATCTGACAAATTTGGAACATTCCATAAATCACATGCTCAACAGGAAGTTATATCAGTTGTGTCTTCTGAAGGCCATGGGAAGACCAAAAGTTAGTTCTCTCATTTACTTTTCTGTATATTTGATGATTTTTTAACTTTGACTGATAAGGTCTATGTCAACATACTGTCCTGTTACTTAAATTATTTCTTAGATGATATTTGTTTATTTTAAAAATACAGATTTTTGGTAAATCACTAGAATTTGCTAAGTGTGGTCATGCTATTAGCAATGACTCCATGTGGCTTAATTCCATGTATTAGCTAATCCTAGGCTAAAAACTCAGTCCTGTTACTTTCAGAGTTTTGGTAACAGGACTGAAAAAAAATGCAGCCATCTTTGACTTCCAAACCTTGTAACATAGCCTGAGGTTGACCAATACACATTTTGAATAGTTAAATATGTGTGTTATTATAATCAGTGTTGAAAAGATATAACAAAGTAAGTTTAATTTGGAAGTGGTACAACAAGCAAATGGCACCCATTCGGTGGAATGTCCCATAACTACTTATTACAGAATCACCAGAATTTGGAATGTGTTTTTTGATTTGATTCATCTGGGAAAATTTTGACCAAAAAATTAAATGCAACAATAAGTTAAAATGCTCAGATGAGTCCAAACAGTTTGAGCTGCAAATCAACAGTGAAAATATTGCCAGTGTGGAACAACTTCACAAGGCTTGTACAAGGGACATGAGAGAAGTGGTTTGTAAAAGGTTCAAAAAGTCCTTCCCACACCATGTGGCGCACAGGGCGGCGCCGATCTCCGTTTCCGTAGCCCTCGGCCTCTCGCCTATTACATAGCTAGGGTCACAGTGGGGGGCTAGTCCTCTGGTAACCGTGAGAGTTTGACTCCCCACTAGGGTGCATCAGTTGCCCTCACTTTCATAAAATCTGATGCGTTTTTGTTTGGGTGTTCCTTTTCACCAATAAAGACATCCTGTAAAATGTTTTGACCATATTCAAAAGTCTAATGGTGGCACCATGAGGTTCATTTTTTGCCAAAAAACGCTTATTTTATGTTTTCGCGTAAGGTTTGAATCACAATGTTGGACTCCATTTATTGATTTCTTGTGACCCAGAGATCATGTTAAGAACCTTTGCAAGGGATTGAGAAGCATTAATGTGATTCATAATACATTTGTATTGTTTAAAAGTAGTTGAACAATGATTCAATGAACAGCTAAAACTCAAACTGTGCTTGATGATATAAAAATGTGTATCTAAGATATTTGGTATACTCTATAAGGTGCCATAACATTTCATGAAAAGTGATCGAAATTTTGTCATAAAAGTCATAAAATAGCAGCTTTTTCCATAACTTTGAGCTCCTGGTGCCACCATTAAACTTTTGAATTTTGTCAAAATATTTCACCCAGTGTGTTTTCTTACCAAAAGGAACATAAAAACAAAAATGCATCATGATCGGAGGAACTTTTCATTTTGAGGGGGCAACTGATGCACCCTACTCCCCACTTGCACCTGTATTGCAGCGTGCCTTGCCAGATGGCAGTAGGTACCATTTTTATGATGGTCTTTGGTATGACCCGACTGTGAGTAGAACTCGCGATCTCCCAATCGAGAGGCGGACACGCTAACCACTGGTACTGGTTTGTAAAAGGACCAGATCGAATATCTTCCATTTTATACTGTGCACTATGTTTTTACATTTACCCAACTGCCTTCTGCTCATTATCCTTCTTCAGGGTTGGCAGGTCGGAGTTATAATATGGCACACCACCACTGCAGTGTTACAGTGCCATGATTATTGGCACCCCTTGTAAAGATTAGTAAAAAGGGTTTGGAAAAAAAAAACTGAAGTAGCTTCATCTCACACTGACAAAATGAGAAAAATCCAACCTTTAATTGAAATATATTTAGTCAGAGAAAAACAAATCCCTCGTCAAGAAATAATTATTTTCAACAAAAACGTGTCACTGTTATTGGCACCCCTGCATTTAATACTTTTGTATAACCGCCTTTTGCCAGTGAAACAGCACTGAGTCTCTCCTATAACGTTTTATAAGGATGGAGAAACGGAGCAGGGCATCTGAGACCATTCCTCTTTACACAATCTCTCCAGATCGTCCAGGGTCCTTGGCCCTCTCTTATGCTCTCTCCTCTTCAGCTCACCCCACAGGTTTTCACTGGGGTTCAGATCAGGGGACTGAGATGGCCATGGCACAAGCTTCATTCTGTGTGGTCAGCTAACGTTTTTGTGTTGATTTGAACACATGCTTCGGATCATTGTCCTTCTAGAAGAGCCATTGATGACCAATTTTGGTTTCAGTAATCATGGAGAGCACTGCATGTAATGTCATCCTCTTTGAAAATGTGGTGTTGTAAACTGATATCATGATATTCGGAGTTAAACACTAAAATCACCATTCCTCATCTTCTAACCCTGGCTGTTTGAATTCTAGGTCTTGCGCTATTCCTACTTTCATGTTGGCCAGGTCCTTGGGACACCACAGCAGATTCAGGACCAAGGACAAACGCAGCCTCCACAACTCAGGCCTGAGCTTCCTCCTCAGATCCCACCCTTTACTTTACCTGATAATACCCATAAACCACAACACAGTCCACAGCCACCTAAAAGGCCAGGAAGGGCAGAGGTGAAGATGGACAAAACAGTGAAAAGCCGCTTCCCTCTAATACATGACAAAGGCTTGCAGAGCAAGGTGAGCGATGCCACTGTTTTAGTGTGCTAGTTCCATCTTGTAGGGCTTTTATTTGTGTGTGTGTGTGTGTGTGTCTCTCATCTCATTATCTCTAGCCGCTTTATCCTGTTCTACAGGGTCGCAGGCAAGCTGGAGCCTATCCCAGCTGACTACGGGCGAAAGGCGGGGTACACCCTGGACAAGTCGCCAGGTCATCACAGGGCTGACACATAGACACAGACAACCATTCACACTCACATTCACACCTACGGTCAATTTAGAGTCACCAGTTAACCTAACCTGCATGTCTTTGGACTGTGGGGGAAACCGGAGCACCCGGAGGAAACCCACGCGGACACGGGGAGAACATGCAAACTCCGCACAGAAAGGCCCTCGCCGGCCCCGGGGCTCGAACCCGGACCTTCTTGCTGTGAGGCGACAGCGCTAACCACTACACCACCGTGCCGCCCCCGTGTGTGTGTAAAATTCATTACATTAGTCAAAACATTTTATTTTTGAACTGGAAAAGTGGGGGGGAAAAATGTATTTTCAAAATTCAACCCAAAAGTGAATTTCATGTTCAGGCTATTGGCATTTTATATACCGTAGTTGCCTGGTGGATAATTAGGTTCAACAACCATCCAAAGAGAATGAAATGTACTGCTTTTTGACTTTCACAAAACGTATGTTTTCAGTCGGTGTGCAGGCCCTGTGACCCACCTCAGTGCTTTAACTGTAACCCATGTTATGCTATTCCATCTAAATCCCACCATCCACTGCACCACCCACATCAGCTGAGACTGGTTGACAGAAATATTTTTTTGCCAACATGTACAGATGACCAAGAATCTTTTCAGAATCAGGAACACGCATGCATATGGAAACCTTTGACGAAACCAAGCAAAATAAAGTGCAGCACATATCACTCTCCTGCTCACTTTACAGTCCCCTCGGGGTTGAGAGAGCATGAAGATGGAAGCCAGACTTGAACAGTTGCTTTTGCATGCAACGCCAGGACAAAACACCACATTGATTTTATCAAGGGCACAAACACAATTTGCTGCATGATCATATACTTGTTTGTTCCCTTTAGTCTGTGTTAATGCGCTTAATTTTTTTAAAATCTAATTAGGTCGAGTTAATTAGGTTTCTGAGCAACCAAAACATGGGTGTGTTGGACAACTAATGAGTTTATATTTTCTCTGCCCCTGGAGCAAATAAAATGGGTTTGGTGAGGGAACCATGACATGCTAATCTGATTTGAGCTAATTGCTGATAAATCAGCATCGCTGTTTATAATTTGATAATTTTAAAAAAGAAATGGAGAGACTGAGCATTGTTGTTAAATCCATGTTGAGGTGTCATTGCATAGTTGTCCACCAGAGGGCACACTGCAACTGTACTGTTGGCAACTTTTGGTTTGAAAGGCCACAAATCACAGCAATCAGCTGACCTGAGCAGCGTCCAGCAGAGTAGCAAGGGCGTAAGAAAGAGATGTTCAGCTATCTTAAAAAAAGCAGTTTGTTATACACATAAATGAATGGCATACACTACCGTTCAAAAGTTTGGGGTCACTTTGAAATGTCCTTATTTTTGAAAGAAAAGCACTGTTCTTTTCAATGAAGATCACTTTAAACTAATCAGAAATCCACTCTATACATTGCTAATGTGGTAAATGACTATTCTAGCTGCAAATGTGTGGTTTTTGGTGCAATATCTCCATAGGTGTATAGAGGCCCATTTCCAGCAACTCTCACTCCAGTGTTCTAATGGTACAATGTGTTTGCTCATTGCCTCAGAAGGCTAATGGATGATTAGAAAACCCTTGTACAATCATGTTAGCACAGCTGAAAACAGTTGAGCTCTTTAGAGAAGCTATAAAACTGACCTTCCTTTGAGCAGATTGAGGCCAAGTTTACATTAGACCGTATCTGTCTCGTTTTCTTCGCGGATGCACTGTACGTTTACATTAAAACGCCTGGAAACGCCGGGAAACGGGAATCCGCCAGGGTCCACGTATTCAATCCAGATCGTGTCTGGTCCGGTGCTGTGTAAACATTGAGAATACGCGGATACGCTGTGCTGAGCTCTAGCTGGCGTCGTCATTGGACAACGTCACTGTGACATCCACCTTCCTGATTCGCTGGCGTTGGTCATGTGACGCGACTGCTGAAAAACGGCGCGGACTTCCGCCTTGTATCACCTTTCATTAAAGAGTATAAAAGTATGAAAATACTGCAAATACTGATGCAAATACTGCCCATTGTGTAGTTATGATTGTCTTTAGGCTTGCCATCCTTCCACTTGCAAGTGGTAAGTGACGCGCATGCCCGACATGCACTGAGATCACACACACAGCGGCTCAGTCCCGAATCACAGCTTGTGCACTTCACTCGCGCGCTGTGTGAGCTGCGCAGGGCCGGAGTGCGCACCCTCCAGAGGGCACTCGCTGTTCAGGGCGGAGTGATTTGGAGCGCAGGATGCCTGCGGAGCCGAGCGTATCCGTGTATTGGCGTTGCTGTGTGCAGGCGAATCGTGTATTGGTGTTGCTGTGTGCATGTTAATCGTTTTAAAAACGTTAATCTGATGATCCGCTGATACGGTCTAATGTAAACCCCACCTGAGTTTCTGGAGCATCACATTTGTGGGGTCGATTAAATGCTCAAAATGGCCAGAAAAATGTCTTGACTATATTTTCTATTCATTTTACAACTTATGGTGGTAAATAAAAGTGTGACTTTTCATGGAAAACACAAAATTGTCTGGGTGACCCCAAACTTTTGAACGGTAGTGTATATGTACAAATCTATTTTTTTTTATATGTAGTGTTAACTGATTTTTTTTTTTTTGTATAGATCTCATTAATAACCTAAGTATCCTAAAGTGTTTCTTGGTTATAAACATTGCATATATGCTATATTTTTGAGTGAAGATGGATTAAACATTTCACTTTCTTAAATAACGGAAGGAAAATTTTGAACTTTTTTCACAATATTCAAATCTTTTGAGATACACTCGTATATAGTTATGTATATAGGCCTAATTAAAGTAATTCTGTTGTACCTAGCTCAAAATGTGTTTTTTAAATCGTGTACCTTTTAGGCTGCTTTTCAGAAGTGTATTGCTGTAACACCAGAAAAAAGAAAAAAATCAGTATCGCGTACAAACATGAAAAGTTTATTTTCCAAAATAACTGTCGTAGTATAACAAACAGGAAAATGTTGATGTGTGTAGTGATTTTGGTGACACTACAGTGAATAAGAGTGAAATTATTGAATATTTTCATAGCATCTGTTTTCGGTCTTGCACTTTTTACACGATCCCTGTGCACTCGTCTCACAGCCAGCTGCACGTAGAGACCAGTGTTATTTCTACAGCTCGGAGAACGACTTGTTTTGATTAAAGTTAGGTTGTAGCTTGTTGTCTACCTTGGTACAGTAATAAAGAAGTGTCTGTTGTGTTTTAACAATGTTTCACTTAACAGTTATTGATCTGGGCAGCTTGAATCTATGACTATGTTTCTAACTTTACCACAGTAGAATCTTGCCATGTCTCAACCCAAACATGAAATAGAAATTTGATAAAATCATGTAAATGAGCGATATTGCTCTGTTTATTCTCCGCACACCTCGTTCAAACACGAGTTTAAAGTTACCACATTATAAGTGAAACATTTCATGTAATAGCATGAATATTTTTTTTTTCATGTTCATTCATCTCATCTTATTATCTCTAGCCGCTTTATCCTGTTCTACAGGGTCGCAGGCAAGCTGGAGCCTATCCCAGCTGACTATGGGTGAAAGGCGGGGTACACCCTGGACAAGTCGCCAGGTCATCACAGGGCTGACACATAGACACAGACAACCATTCACACTCACATTCACACCTACGCTCAATTTAGAGTCACCAGTTAACCTAACCTGCATGTCTTTGGACTGTGGGGGAAACCGGAGCACCCGGAGGAAACCCACGCGGACACGGGGAGAACATGCAAACTCCACACAGAAAGGCCCTCGCCGGCCACGGGGCTCGAACCCGGACCTTCTTGCTGTGAGGCGACAGCGCTAACCACTACACCACCATGCTGCCTTTTTTCATGTTATAACAATATATTTTATTATAACAAACTTTTCATGTTATGGTGCTGATGATTATTATTATCCCCCCCCCCTTCTGGTGTGGCAGCGATACACTTCCATACTGCTTGACACTATTTGTACTTTTCACAATATTTTAATACATTTCTATTTGATTGAAGACATGCTTGTCTTTTTTGAGGTGTTTGAATCAGCTGAGTAATATTGGTTATCAGAAATCAGACCTTTTTTGCCATCGGTGCCAAAAATTCCTTTTCAGTCAGGCCCTACAATATGCTCTAATCTATATTGTATATTTGAAGTTTAATGTTTGGATACCTGAATTCAATTTTTCAGTTTTTACACGTGTAAAATCCGAAATTTGGTTTTAGCCAGTAACAATTATTTTGATGTATATTGTGTGTTTATAACAATTTTTAAGATGCAGATGAAGCCTTATGGATGAATGGCAAAATGTCTTCTAGGTTAAACTGGACATGCAAAATTAAGAATGGTACTGTACATATCACACCGTACATTGTGATTTTGCTTTTATATGATATGCATGTGTGAGGTGTTGTGTGTTTTTTTTTTTTTTTTTTTTTTTTTTTTTTTTGTGTGTGTGTGTGTGTGTGTGTGTCAGCTAACTCCAGAACCCGAGAATGCAAATTTGTTGAGCAGTTCATCGAAGCCTAAAGCAGGCCGGAGGAGGTGGGGTTATGTGACTGGGGTCTTAAAGGGAGAAGATTGGGATGATTATGAGGACGCAGAAACTACAACCACCACTCTGAACAAACCCATTTTCATCAGCAATGAAAAACGGGTACAGGGAGAAGGCAGCATGAACAGGTAACTTGGTTGTCTCGAGCAATATTCTGGGAGGAAATTGATATTACTTAAATAAAAGGTCAGACAGTTGGATAAAGATTTAAAATAACAAAAAAAGTGCTTGTAGACTGGTACCAAAATCCAGAATTGTGACACCCAAAGGCATTTTTGAGACAAAGTCGGCAAACAGTCTTATTTTGTCAATTTGTCTTTGTTGTTTGTTTTTTGTAAAGGCTTTACCCTGTTTAAAACAAAACAACAAACAAACAACAAAGAAAAAAACTCATATATACTAACCCTGATTAACCTGTATACCCTGTATGCCCCCACATTTTGTATGCTGCTGAATCTGTCCTTTTTTCAGTAGCTTTGTATAAACAATAACCGCTAAATGTAATGCAATGTTATGTAAGGTGATCGCCTAGGCATTCTCATTGTGAAAAGTAAGTCACATGTACATGGACTGGCATTTAATGTTGTATTTGTTCCTTTCTATTTGTTTTTTGTCTGTTCATATTCTTTTTGGGGGAGTAAAGTCAGTTTAAAAATGCCGTTAAATGCATAGGCCTATAGGCCAAGTTTAATGACCTTGAGGTTACCAGAGGTCATATGTCGTTTTACAAATGAAAAATGAATTCAGCACCCAAACATTTAACAAACAAGGCCATTTGCTAACTTCATTAATCATTTTAGTACATTTCATTCCTTAGAAAGCTGAGAAACTGGGTTCAGCTGAGACGTTTACAGGCCCAAAGTTCAATGACCTCTAGAGGTCAACAGAGGTCAGATAGAGCTCGGCATATTGCAGATTTGAATTCGGCACACCCAAATTGACAAAATAAGACTGTTTGCCGACTTTGTCTCAAAAATGCCTTTAACTCCTTAAATAAGCACTTTTTTTGAATTTTGGTACCAGTCTATTGGGTGGATGTAAGAGTTTGATTAAATTCAAGTATTTACATAATTCTCATTAAAACCACCAAAATGCACCATAAAATGGTTCTGTAGGAATGCAAACATGACCTTACAAACACTTAAAAAAAAAAAAAATAGAAATGATGGATCAGCCTACAGCTTATATTGTAAGTGATTTCATCTCAATCGCTGTTTTACTTGGCATTCTGGTTACACTTTATGCAGGCTGGGAAACATTTTGGATTTCAGTCTGTCCAATGTCAGGAATGACGGAGTCACAAATAAAAATAACATGCTGCCCTTCCAGGATCCATCCAGAACAGCATCAGCCAAACAACATTACTTGAAACAATCAAGATATTTACCAGGTATTTACACCTGCCATCACAGCCAGATCACTCAATCTGTTTTCCAAAAGCAAACACCTGCATTTCTGGAATTAGCCAGCATTAAAGTCAGTTTTAAAGTCTTTTATACATGCAGTATGTGAGATGGTTCGTTATCATTTCAAGGAAAAGGCACTCGAATTGGCTGTTTTGGAGTTGGCAGGAAAAATTAACCAGGACTGGTTCCCTGTGGTTGGAAGAAAGGAATGAGAGTTGTGCAGAGTACAGTATAGTCAGTCATTAGACGGTACTTTTATATTTTACTGCTTTGGTTTCTATAATGAGTGACCCATAAGGGGTGTAACAGCTTTTATTATTTATCACATTTCAGCCAAAGTAACTGTTTGGACCTGAAATGCAGCCTTTTTGTTTTTAGTAAAATGAAATGAACCTGTTTCCAAATACCATGTTTGATCCTCCATAGAATTTTTAAAAAGATTTTTTGATCAAACCTTCTTTAAAGCCACCATAAGTTTACAGTGTAAGGTTTATACTTTTTGCTGTTGCAGACAAAAATCACCTACTATAAAAATAATTCTCTGGTCCTGAGTTGAGATTACTGGACTTCGAATGCATAATGTGATTTGCTCACCAGTAGGAGAATGGCATAGAACTCAGCTACACCTGCAGTGGCAATGATCAAATGAAACGTGATGTGTTTAACGAAGAGCGGATTGTTGAATTGCAGCAGCAGAGAGAATGTCTAATCAGGATAGGCAGGGATGAGAGTGGGTGGTCACCAAAAAAGCAGAAAACAAGATGGCGTCCGAAGCCGGGGGTCTGGGAGGGATACCCCCCCAGGAAAATTTTGAAAAATAAGGCCTTACAAACCAGTTTTCCTGCAATCGTAGATAAAAAATCTGTTGTCTTTTTTATATATTTACATGAAAATGTGTTTCAAATCAATGAGTATTGGTTGAATTCAAAATAAAATCACATTCTACATTCAGGGGTATGGTTATAATTTATGATCAACAAAAATGACCAACTAAATTCACATTAAACGTAAGTTTTATTAATTATCAAAATGTTCATATATTAAATAAAATTTTTAGGGAGAAAAGGTCAGTCACCCTATGTCCTCATTAGTTGCATATGATTTCAAAGTCTTTTGAAATATTTAAGTTTTCAAAACTGTCAGCATTAATTCAGATTTACTGACCATCATATACATGTTCAATGTATTAAATCAAACGAATGCTAAGTTTATGGGATAATGTCTATGTACACTTTATGCAATTATTTATAGTTCACAGTCACTTCTCATTTTCATTTAATCATTTCGACGACTTCTTCAGCCTTTTGGCCAAAGACAAAAGCTTGTCAGTCCTCTCTCTGTTTTTTATACCAGCACCGATTTCACGTACCTTCACTTCGTCTCGCTTGTCAATTGTATTCGGCATTTTGAGTAAAAAAGCCGATACGAAAGAGAAACGTATTTTTGAAGCGCAGCGACGTTGAACATGTGCAAGTTTCGATAAAATAGAACAGATGCGGGTACTTTTGTAAGAACTGTTATGATTGGCTTTTGTTCTCTCCCACACTCTTGTAAGAACTGTTATGATTGGCTATCATGCTCTCGCCGGCGATGTTTTGGCCAATTACATTGTAGATAACACGTATTCTACTGCGAGACTTGGCGAGACTAAAGATGGCGAAAATGTAAACATGTAACATCGTCGTATGCTTGAGTATCACGAAGGAACATATCCCAACCCCCCTCAATGAAAAAAAAAAAAAATCTCAACGGATTTGGCATCTCATCTCATTATCTCTAGCCGCTTTATCCTTCTACAGGGTCGCAGGCAAGCTGGAGCCTATCCCAGCTGACTACGGGCGAAAGGCGGGGTACACCCTGGACAAGTCGCCAGGTCATCACAGGGCTGACACATAGACACAGACAACCATTCACACTCACATTCACACCTACGCTCAATTTAGAGTCACCAGTTAACCTAACCTGCATGTCTTTGGACTGTGGGGGAAACCGGAGCACCCGGAGGAAACCCACGCGGACACGGGGAGAACATGCAAACTCCACACAGAAAGGCCCTCGCCGGCCACGGGGCTCGAACCCAGACCTTCTTGCTGTGAGGCGACAGCGCTAACCACTACACCACCGTGCCGCCCGGATTTGGCATAATATCGATTTTTGCTCAGAAAAAGCGGAAATCCGCCGAAAAGCGGAAAAAACTCATCCCTGATAGGGCAGAATGTCCTGTAGCATGGAAAGAAAGGAGTATGAATTACAGTTTCTAAAATGTGTCTGGTTTATTTTCCTTTATGGCAGTGTGAAACTTTCATGCTTCCCAGTTCACCATTTTCTGAACACGTGCACTGATGAATGACGTAAGCAGAAAGTAGTAATCTTCTTGAATCGCAGGTCAACTGTTGGTGGATCTTCGTCAGTTATCGGGCAGAGAGAGCATATTAATGCAAAGTCTGTTATTAAATTCGGCCGAGATTTTATTGGGATCTCATACAGTTTGAGAATCTTAAAAGACCACTGTAATCACAAAGTCTAAACTGCTTACACTGTAATGTGTAAGGTTTAATGGCGTTGCCTGGATCTGAGCATTCGATATTCTTCAGAAATCTAGTTGTCACATCATGAAGAGAGTGCTTCGGCGCCACTGGCCGCCTTGCATACCTATACAACCATAATTCACAGTTGAGGTGGTTTTGCTGGTATGGATCATGACCATGTACTTTTCACTGCTGCTATAAAATGGGAGTTGTATGTATTTAAAAAAAAAAAAAAGGCAGCTGTAATCCAGCACATCATTGTTTAGCTTGTGTGTGCTGGAGTGCAGAGCTGAAGCAAAATCATTTGTCACCTTATTGCAATTCATATCCTCTGTCCAGGAGAGGGTGTTAGCTCTCCGTCTGGTATTATACAGTGCTCTTGTTTTAAGCAGAATTGGAATTTGATATTTGTAGCTAAAGTGCTATAATCAGAATAAATATAAATTCTGACATTTTCATTTGTCCTCAGATCATGTCGTTTAATTAGCTTGGATATTATGTGCTCTCAATGACAGGGTTAAGCACAAAGAAGAATGTAGTAGTTCATGCAGTAAAGGACTACAGTGGAAATGTATGGGAAGGCAGTAGCGTTCCTGTCGGAGGGGCACTTCCCATCAGGGGCAACCATGGTAAGAGACAAACATTGTTTTTTGTGGCACTTAATGTCAGGGTAGCTAACACTTGGCATACCATTTCATTTTTATTCGGAATCACCATTAGCACTTGTTATGAACAAGGCTATTCTTCCTGGTGTCCATGTCTCATCGGTAATGTTTGTAACTGCACAGTTTTTGGACTGTCACGTTTTGTAGTATGACGTCTTGAACCATTTTTAACCTTTTCATGTTGCGAACGTGAAATGTGTTGCAGGTACACGTACAGGTGGATATGTGCCTGCGGTTTATAAGAAAGAGGTTGGTTCAGCTGGCCAAAGAGTGCATCTCGCAGCTGTTGATTCAACACTGTCAAGTGAGTTACAGAACTGGACATAACTTTCATATAAGCAAATAAGTAGGGCTGTCAAACGATTAAAAAATTTAATCGCGATTAATCTCATTATTTCATATAGTTAATCGCGATTAATCGCATTTTTTTTTTAAATCTATGTAAATGAATAAGGCTTTTAAAGTGGAATGTTACAATTAAAATGGTGAACACATTTTATGCTAAAAGTACTTGTTAAAAACTGCTGGGACAAGAGAAAATGGTAAGGGAGTTTATTCACTCACATACTAAGCAGTACTGAACATACAAAACACAAAATTGGATTTTGTGATGGATTAGGGAGCTGTAGTCTCAAATATAAAACATGTAATCACATACTACTGTGTCTCAGTTCAGACATGTGTGACCAAAGAAAATAAAAATGAAATAAAACTTCAATTGTGCCGGACTTGTATTCAGTCACAACCTATAGGACTTCACAGTGCTGTGCAAACAAAAATAAATTGCAGTTGGACTTCAATAAAGGCATTTAGTGTCATATCACAGTGCTACAGCATACTGAAATCTCACTTTACAAAAGTATTTTAGAACTGCAAAGTGCATACCAAAACCAACTCAATCACACTCTTCTTTTGAAATGAAACTTCCCGTTTAAAGGAACAGTCCACCGTACTTCCATAATGAAATATGCTCTTATCTGAATTGAGACGAGCTGCTCCGTACCTCCTCTCCGAGCTTTGCGCGACCTCCCAGTCAGTCAGACGCAGTCAGACGCGCCGTCACTCCTGTTAGCAATGTAGCTAGGCTCAGTATGGCCAACGGTATTTTTTGGGGCTGTAGTTAGATGCGACCAAACTCTTCCGCGTTTTTCCTGTTTACATAGGTTTATATGACCAGTGATATGAAACAAGTTCAGTTACACAAATTGAAACGTAGCGATTTTCTATGCTATGGAAAGTGCGCACTATAATGACAGGCGTACTAACACCTTCTGCGCGCTTCGACAGCGCATTGATATCTGAGCTCCGTATCAATGCGCTGCCGAAGCGCGCAGAAGGTGTTAGTACGCCTGTCATTATAGTGCGGACTTTCCATAGCATAGAAAATCGCTACGTTTCAATTTGTGTAACTGAACTTGTTTCATATCACTGGTCATATAAACCTATGTAAACAGGAAAAACGCGGAAGAGTTTGGTCGCATCTAACTACAGCCCCAAAAAATACCATTGGCCATACTGAGCCTAGCTACATTGCTAACAGGAGTGACAGCGCGTCTGACTGCGTCTGACTGACTGGGAGGTCGCGCAAAGCTCGGAGAGGTACGGAGCAGCTCGTCTCAATTCAGATAAGAGCATATTTCATTATGGAAGTACGGAGGACTGTTCCTTTAACAGACCTTTCTCCATCACTTACTCTTATTGCAGCAGCGCGCGACAAGCCTCAACATGAACTACGGGTGACTCGCAGGGCCAAATTAGAATTTGCGTTAACGGCACCATTTTTTAAAATCGTGATAAATTGAGATCGCGTTAATGCATTATTATAGCGTTAACTTCGACAGCCCTACAAATAAGTAATCACATACAGTGGTGCTTGAAAGTTTGTGAACCCTTTAGAATTTTCTATATTTCTGCATAAATATGACCTAAAACATCATCAGATTTTCACGCAAGTCCTAAAAGTAGATAAAGAGAACCCAGTTAAACAAATGAGACAAAAATATTATACTTGGTCATTTATTTATTGAGGAAAATGATCCAATATTACATATCTGTGTGTGGCAAAAGTATGTGAACCTTTGCTTTCAGTATCTGGTGTGACCCCCTTGTGCAGCAATAACTGCAACTAAACGTTTGCGGTAACTGTTGATCAGTCCTGCACACCGGCTTGGAGGAATTTTAGCCCATTCCTCCGTACAGAACAGCTTCAACTCTGGGATGTTGGTGGGTTTCCTCACATGAACTGCTCGCTTCAGGTCCTTCCACAACATTTCCATTGGATTAAGGTCAGGACTTTGACTTGGCCATTCCAAAACATTAACTTTATTCTTCTTTAAGCATTCTTTGGTAGAACGACTTGTGTGCTTAGGGTCGTCGTCTTGCTGCATGACCCACCTTCTCTTGAGATTCAATTCATGGACAGATGTCCTGACATTTTCCTTTAGAATTCACTGGTATAATTCAGAATTCATTGTTCCATCAATGATGGCAAGCCGTCCTGGCCCAGATGCAGCAATACAGGCCCAAACCATGATACTACCACCACCATGTTTCACAGATGGGATAAGGTTCTTATGCTGGAATGCAGTGTTTTCCTTTCTCCAAACATAACGCTTCTCATTTAAATCAAAAATTTCTATTTTGGTCTCATCCGTCCACAAAACATTTTTCCAATAGCCTTCTGGCTTGTCCATGTGATCTTTAGCAAACTGCAGACGAGCAGCAGTGTTCTTTTTTGAGAGCAGTGGCTTTCTCCTTGCAACCCTGCCATGCACACCATTGTTGTTCAGTGTTCTCCTGATGGTGGACTCATGAACATTAACATTAGCCAATGTGAGAGAGGCCTTCAGTTGCTTTGAAGTTACCCTGGGGTCCTTCGTGACCTCGCAGACTATTACACGCCTTGCTCTTGGAGTGAGCTTTGTTGGTTGACCACTCCTAGGGAGGGTAACAATGGTCTTGAATTTCCTGCATTTGTACACAATCTGTCTGACTGTGGATTGGTGGAGTCCAAACTCTTTAGAGATGGTTTTGTAACCTTTTCCAGCCTGATGAGCATCAACAACACTTTTTCTGAGGTCCTCAGAAATCTCCTTTGTTCGTGCCATGATACACTTCCACAAACATGTGTTGTGAAGATCAGACTTTGATAGATCCCTGTTCTTTAAATAAAACAGGGTGCCCACTCACACCTGATTGTCATCCCATTGATTGAAAACACCTGACTCTAATTTCACCTTCAAATTAACTGCTAATCCTAGAGGTTCACATACTTTTGCCACTCATAGATATGTAATATTGGATCATTTTCCTCAATAAATAAATGACCAAGTATAATATTTTTGTCTCATTTGTTTAACTGGGTTCTCTTTATCTACTTTTAGGACTTGTGTGAAAATCTGATGATGTTTTAGGTCATATTTATGCAGAAATATAGAAAATTCTAAAGGGTTCGAAAACTTTCAAGCACCACTGTACTTCAAGTTAAGTAAGAAATGAAACATGATGGGGGGTATGCTGTTATGGGGGAAAGCACTAATGGGGTAGTTGTTACCATAGAAATGATAGCATATCAGAATAAGTCTCTATATACATATGTACATGCTGTGTATATACAGTTGCGATCAGAATTTTACTTACACAGACATGAGTATTGGGCTTTTAGTGATTTCTTGGAACTGTTCTTTGTCTGTGGCAGAACGATTGTACAACATGCATCTTTTAATATAATACATCTTTAATAAGATAAACAGGTAAATAATTACCGAGATCAGGCTGTCCTTGTGAATTGCGTGCACAGGCAAGAAGGGCAGTTGTCAGAAGAGTGTCCAAGAAGCCAGCTACAACACCGAAGGGGTTACAGAGCTCACTAGCTTAAATAGGAGAGTGGCCAAAAAGAAACCACTTCTGAGAGAGGCTAAAATTAAGGCATGCCTGGAGTTTGCTAGATTCTGAGAGCTTTTGGAAAAAAGATTTTAAACGGTTTGGTCTAAAAGCCCAATACCGCCCAACACCCAGGTCACACCATTCTGACCATCAAGGGTGGTGGTGGCGGTGGCAGCATCATGATTTAGGGTGGCTTTATAGCTTTCTGAATTTCCATGCTATGGTATGATGTACCGTATAGGGCGGCACGGTGGTATAGTGGTTAGCAATGTCGTCTCACTGTGTGTGTGTGTGTGTGTGTGTGTGTGTGAGACAGAGAGAGTGTGGTATCTATATATAAAAGCTTCAGAATTTTTGGCACCCTTGGTAAAGATGGGTTTAAAAAAAAGAAGGTGCTGCTCTCACCTGGAGTAGCCAATTCACCAACCGGCATGCTTTTGGGAGGAACCTAGAACCCAGAGGAAACCCTAAAAGGAAATATGCCAAGTGTGAGATTAAGCTAATTACAAAAAAAAAAGCGGGGGGGAGGACAGAAGGGGTTCTCTCTCCCCCCTCCCCCCCTTTTTTTTTTTTTTTTTAAATGCATAGGTCTTGGGCTGGGTTTAACATGACCAGGCACACTCAGCCCATGTTTACATTAGACCGTATCAGCGGATCATCAGATTAATGTTTTTAAAACGATTAGCGTGCACACAGCAACACCAATACACGATTTGCGTGCACACAGCAACACCAATACACGGATACGCTCGGCTCCGCAGGCATCCTGCGCTCCAAATCACTCCGCCCTGAACAGCGAGTGCCCTCTGGAGGGTGCGCACTCCGGCCCTGCGCAGCTCACAGAGCACGCGAGTGAAGTGCACTACCTGTGATTCGGGACTGAGCCGCTGTGTGTGTGATCCCAGCGCATATCACTTACCACTTGCAAGTGGAAGGATGGCAAGCCTAAAGACAATCATAACTACACAATGGGCAGTATTTGCATCAGTATTTGCAGTATTTTCATACTTTTATACTCTTTAATGAAAGGTGATACAAGGCGGAAGTCTGCGCCGTTTTTCAGCAGTCGCGTCACATGACCAACGCCAGCGAATCAGGAAGGTGGATGTCACAGTGACGTTGTCCAATGACGACGCCAGCTAGAGCTCAGCACAGCGTATCCGCGTATTCTCAATGTTTACACAGCACCGGAGCTGACACGATCTGGATTGAATACGTGGACCCTGACGGATTCCCGTTTCCCGGCGTTTCCAGGCGGTTTAATGTAAACGGACAGTGCATCCGCGAAGAAAACGAGACAGATACGGTCTAATGTAAACTTGGCCTCAGGGATGGTGTCCCAGACCAGAATATACAGAAAGTGTCTTACATTTGACTGTAGTAAGGAAAGTGGAGAGAAGTAGTAATCTTCTGAACATAATCGGGTTTTTACACTGTTTTTGAGGTTAACTTTACCTGAAGTAAAATTGTAATATGTTGCAACATGGCTTGCATTGCCTTATTTCCCTAATGCCAATCATACATGATGTGCATTAATTATTCAAGGTTACAAAATGCCCCATTTCTCTGAATGGATATAATACAAATAATTTGCCCTCTTGAAATACAGCTTAAATTTGCATGTCTTTAAGACATTAAATTGTGCACACCTGTGAATGCTTCTGGCTTTGAAATGAAATTCAATACCCAAATCCGACTCACCATCAATGTTTGTCAGTGCGTTTCTGTACTTTATCGACACAGATGTCTTTTCAGTGTGTGTATGTTTTAAATATCTATGTGTAATTAGTGCATTTATACCTGTGTATTTAATATATATTTTTTCCCCCCTGGGGGGAAAGCTATATTTAATTCTGTTTCATGTTAACTTGTAATTTTCTTAGATTATGCAACATGGAAATCAAGCAGGGCAAACAGTCACGTGGGCACATCGTCCTACGTGCCATCTCCCACCAAGAGCACACCTGGCATGAGATCTCGGCCTCCTCTTCAGCCCGTTCACGGCCGCACAGACTGGTCTGCCAAATACGGCCATCGCTAGGCCAATCTCAACCCAAAGGCTGCTTTCTCTACCCTGTGATTTTAAATATATACCTTCTTATACAGCAATAAACTTTTACATTCCTCAGTAAATTGTTTGTGTAAAGTTTTGATATTGAGTTTGCAAAATATGCACAAGAATCTCAGTAGTGGGGTCAGTGTATCTGTTGCAAATTTCTCTTCTCCTGCATAATCTCTGCAAAAAGTGTATGCATTAACATGAGCACATTTGGTGATATTAAAGGAGTCTATTTTAAATTTTTGGATTTATTTGTAGCTGTGTCCTTTGTCAGTTTTTGCTCCTCAAATTATTTCTTTCCTATAAAACACTGTTAGTTTTTGCTTTAAAAAAAATTGTCTTTGCTCTGTAAAATGTTATGTACTGTATGTATGGTAGTGTTAAGTGTTATTTAATTGACTACTGACATGTTTGTTAACACCTTAAAATTATTACACTTTGAATACATTTAAAAATAAAATAAAAAAATAATGACAAAAAGTAAGCATTGGTTACTTTGTTTAAGCAGAGAATTTGCTATGTGAGTTGCATAAACAGAATTCTTGGTACCCCACCAAAAAAAAAATTCCCAGCAGTTTGTGTCCCTATTTTTATTAACATGTTTACTGTGTTGCCATAAAACCAGAAAAGTCCTCTCTTTCTTGAAGACTTTACACTGGCGGAAAAAATACTGACCGTTACAAAACCCTGATACTAGAGACTCCTTCCATGAATGTTAAAAAAAATAATAAGGTCTCCATACAGAAGGATTCCCCATGTCAATGATGCTGTTTTTTTCTTTGTTAAATAACACATTATTAATCTGTTTATAAGCCTTAGATTTTTGGAAATTATGGCTGAGTTCAATTTTTACATTTTCTTTGCTGCCAAAAATATTACAGTGGTGCTTGAAAGTTTGTGAACCCTTTAGAATTTTCTAAATCTCTGCATAAATATGACCTAAAACAACATCAGATTTTCACACAAGTCTTAAAAGTAGATAAAGAGAACCCAGTTAAACAAATGAGACAAAAATATTGTACTTGGTCATTTATTTATTGAGGAAATTACCCAATGTTACATACCTGTGAGTGGCAAAAGTATGTGAACCTTTGCTTTCATTGTGACCCCCTTGTGCAGCAATAACTGCAGCTAAATGTTTCTGGTAACTGTTGATCAGTCCTGCACACCAGCTTGGAGGAATTTTAGCCCATTCCTCCATACAGAACAGCTTCAACTCTGGGATGTTGGTGGGTTTCCTCACGTGAACTGCTCGCTTCAGGTCCTTCCACAACATTTCGATTGGATTAAGGTCAGGACTTTGACTTGGCCATTAACTTTATTCTTCTTTAACCATTCTTTGGTAGAACGACTTGTGTGCTTTGGGTCATTGTCTTGCTGCATGATCCACCTTCTCTTGAGATTCAGTTCATGGACAGATGTCCTGACATTTTCCTTTACAATTCGCTGGTCTCATCTCATTATCTCTAGCCGCTTTATCCTTCTACAGGGTCGCAGGCAAGCTGGAGCCTATCCCAGCTGACTACGGGCGAAAGGCGGGGTACACCCTGGACAAGTCGCCAGGTCATCACAGGGCTGACACATAGACACAGACAACCATTCACACTCACATTCACACCTACGGTCAATTTAGAGTCACCAGTTAACCTAACCTGCATGTCTTTGGACTGTGGGGGAAACCGGAGCACCCGGAGGAAACCCACGCGGACACGGGGAGAACATGCAAACTCCACACAGAAAGGCCCTCGCCAGCCCCGGGGCTCGAACCCAGGACCTTCTTGCTGTGAGGCGACAGCGCTAACCACTACACCACCGTGCCGCCCCAATTCGCTGGTATAATTCAGAATTCATTGTTCCATCAATGATGGCAAGCCATCCTGGCCCAGATGCAGCAATACAGGCCCAAACCATGATACTACCACCACCATGTTTCACAGATGGGATAAGGTTCTTATGCTGGAATGCAGTGTTTTCCTTTCTCCAAACATAACACTTCTCATTTAAACCAAAAAGTTTTATTTTGGTCTCATCTGTCCACAAAACTTTTTTCCAATAGCCTTCTGGCTTGTCCACGTGATCTTTAGCAAACTGCGGACAAGCAGCAATGGTTTTTTTGGACAGCAGTGGCTTTCTCCTTGCAACCCTGCCATGCACACCATTGTTGTTCAGTGTTCTCCTGATGGTGGACTCATGAACATTAACATTAGCCAATGTGAGAGAGGCCTTCAGTTGCTTAGAACTTACCCTGGGGTCCTTTGTGACCTCACCGACTATTACATGCCTTGTTCTTGGAGTGATCTTTGTTGGTTGACCACTCCTGGGGAGGGTAATGATGGTCTTGAATTTCCTCCATTTGTACACAATCTGTCTGACTGTGGATTGGTGGAGTCCAAACTCTTTAGAGATGGTTTTGTAACCTTTTCCAGCCTGATGAGCATCAGCAATGCTTTTTCTGAGGTCCTCAGAAATCTCCTTTGTTCGTGCCATGATACACTTCCACAAACGTGTTGTGAAGATCAGACTTTGATAGATCCCTGTTCTTTAAATAAAACAGGGTGCCCACTCGCACCTGATTGTCATCTCATCGACTGAAAACACCTGACTCAAATTTCACCTTCAAATTAACTGCTAATCCTAGAGATTCACATACTTTTGCCACTGACAGATATGTAATATTGGATCATTTTCCTCAATAAATAAATGACCAAGTATAATATTTTTGTCTCATTTGTTTAACTGGGTTCTCTTTATCTACTTTTAGGACTTGTGTGAAAATCTAATGATGTTTTAGGTCATATTTATGCACAAATATAGAAAATTCTAAAGGGTTCACAAACTTTCAAGCACCACTGTATGCATCTTGGGGAGTGTAGAAAATGGTGTTGACTGACTGATTAATGAAAAAATTTATTAATTACAAAAAAGTAATTACATTAAAGTACTAATGGAGTTGGCACTCTAATTGGCTTTATTTTTTCACCACCTTGTGCACCACATCAATCTATGTCCAGAACTGCTGTCTGCTTGTGCACTGACACAACTTTGCAGATGATCTCATCTCATCTCATTATCTCTAGCCGCTTTATCCTTCTACAGGGTCGCAGGCAAGCTGGAGCCTATCCCAGCTGACTACGGGTGAAAGGCGGGGTACACCCTGGACAAGTCGCCAGGTCATCACAGGGCTGACACATAGACACAGACAACCATTCACACTCACATTCACACCTACGGTCAATTTAGAGTCACCAGTTAACCTAACCTGCATGTCTTTGGACTGTGGGGGAAACCGGAGCACCCGGAGGAAACCCACGCGGACACGGGGAGAACATGCAAACTCCACACAGAAAGGCCCTCGCCAGCCCCGGGGCTCGAACCCAGGACCTTCTTGCTGTGAGGCGACAGCGCTAACCACTACACCACCGTGCCGCCCCAATTCGCTGGTATAATTCAGAATTCATTGTTCCATCAATGATGGCAAGCCATCCTGGCCCAGATGCAGCAATACAGGCCCAAACCATGATACTACCACCACCATGTTTCACAGATGGGATAAGGTTCTTATGCTGGAATGCAGTGTTTTCCTTTCTCCAAACATAACACTTCTCATTTAAACCAAAAAGTTTTATTTTGGTCTCATCTGTCCACAAAACTTTTTTCCAATAGCCTTCTGGCTTGTCCACGTGATCTTTAGCAAACTGCGGACAAGCAGCAATGGTTTTTTTGGACAGCAGTGGCTTTCTCCTTGCAACCCTGCCATGCACACCATTGTTGTTCAGTGTTCTCCTGATGGTGGACTCATGAACATTAACATTAGCCAATGTGAGAGAGGCCTTCAGTTGCTTAGAACTTACCCTGGGGTCCTTTGTGACCTCACCGACTATTACATGCCTTGTTCTTGGAGTGATCTTTGTTGGTTGACCACTCCTGGGGAGGGTAATGATGGTCTTGAATTTCCTCCATTTGTACACAATCTGTCTGACTGTGGATTGGTGGAGTCCAAACTCTTTAGAGATGGTTTTGTAACCTTTTCCAGCCTGATGAGCATCAGCAATGCTTTTTCTGAGGTCCTCAGAAATCTCCTTTGTTCGTGCCATGATACACTTCCACAAACGTGTTGTGAAGATCAGACTTTGATAGATCCCTGTTCTTTAAATAAAACAGGGTGCCCACTCGCACCTGATTGTCATCTCATCGACTGAAAACACCTGACTCAAATTTCACCTTCAAATTAACTGCTAATCCTAGAGATTCACATACTTTTGCCACTGACAGATATGTAATATTGGATCATTTTCCTCAATAAATAAATGACCAAGTATAATATTTTTGTCTCATTTGTTTAACTGGGTTCTCTTTATCTACTTTTAGGACTTGTGTGAAAATCTAATGATGTTTTAGGTCATATTTATGCACAAATATAGAAAATTCTAAAGGGTTCACAAACTTTCAAGCACCACTGTATGCATCTTGGGGAGTGTAGAAAATGGTGTTGACTGACTGATTAATGAAAAAATTTATTAATTACAAAAAAGTAATTACATTAAAGTACTAATGGAGTTGGCACTCTAATTGGCTTTATTTTTTCACCACCTTGTGCACCACATCAATCTATGTCCAGAACTGCTGTCTGCTTGTGCACTGACACAACTTTGCAGATGATCTCATCTCATCTCATTATCTCTAGCCGCTTTATCCTTCTACAGGGTCGCAGGCAAGCTGGAGCCTATCCCAGCTGACTACGGGCGAAAGGCGGGGTACACCCTGGACAAGTCGCCAGGTCATCACAGGGCTGACACATAGACAACCATTCACACTCACATTCACACCTACAGTCAATTTAGAGTCACCAGTTAACCTAACCTGCATGTCTTTGGACTGTTGGGGAAACCGGAGCACCCGGAGGAAACCCACGCGGACACGGGGAGAACATGCAAACTCCACACAGAAAGGCCCTCGCCGGCCCCGGGGCTCGAACCCAGGACCTTCTTGCTGTGAGGCGACAGCGCTAACCACTACACCACCGTGCCGCCCTGTGCAGATGATGTCCTACATAAATTAATATACTCATAGGAATATACCAGTTTCCTTCCCTAGTGAATTACTGCGTCAGAGGTGAAGCAGTACAAGTTTCATATGTATTTGATTGATTGATTGATTGATTGATTGATTCGGTATAAACATGTAAAAACTTTACATAAATAAATATATAAAATATTGACATAATCATACCAGGATAACACAATAAAGCGCACAGCGCTTGTTTCCATTGTTTCCATTGTGGTCCATGTAGCCAGAATGTTGTCCTGAGCAGCCATGCAAATACTTCAAGTCATCTACAGTCCAGTGCCAACACAACATTCATGAAGTTTGCTTAATTTTTGGAGGTGCTCCAGGAAAATTTCCCAAAACCTTTTAGCCCCTAGGATAATAATGTAAAAATATAAGACAATGATTAAGACTGATGGGGATCAAAATATGGCACGTGTGCAATTCACTAAAATCTACATTGGGAATGAGAATGAATGAAAAGCATTGTGCTCTGGCTTATAATGCAGTCCTGGAGTTAATGGAAAGCTCCTTGTTGTCTCACCACCAACCATATGCTGAAAGTTATGTTTCCCTTGTGAGAGATTTGCTGCAAGCTGACACACTTCTGTACAACCATTAGACCAAACAGGAAGAGACCTCTAAACCTCAAAACTGGAGCTAGGAGAGTGCCAAATTGGCCAACAGTGGCAATGTAGTGTGTAGGTGGAGGGATAAGAAGGTTTCATATCTAACTTTATTGGGCAGCAAATGGAAAAGCCACAATCCAAAATCATACCATCTGAAACCATCACTGCTCCAGAGGAGTTGATCATTTGGACCAAATGAGGATTTAGAGCCCTAATCAGCAAATGGTTAATTTGTGTTCACATCAAAATGTGCAAAAACATGTAATCTCACAGACTGTGTGGTTGTTGGTGCCAGATGGTCTGAGTATTTCAGAAACTGCTAAGCTCCTGGGGTTTTCACGCACAGCAGTCTCTAGAGTTTAAAAAAAACAAAAACACCCAGTGGTTTGAAAGTTTGATAAGAGAAGAACACTTTAAAAAAAAGAGAGGGGAGGAGAGAAGACCAGATTGGTTGAAGCTGACAGGAAGGCTAAGGTAACTCAAATAACCACTCTTTACAACCCTGGTGAGCAGAAAAGCCTTTCAGGATGCACAACACACTGAACCCGGAGGAGGGTGGGCTACAGCAGATGACTACATCAGGTTCCACTCCTGTCAGCCAAGGGCGCAGGCTTACTGAAACTGTGGGGCGTGGGGGAATTACAATTGAAAAAAGACCAGATGTTGTTCAGATCCTGAATAGTATCGTGAAAATAAATGTGCTATCATAAGTCTGTGACAGTGTTCTAGGAAAGTGTCAGGGTTTGGTTATTAAAAAAAAAATCCCAAAAATATACCAGAATATGGAAATGGAAAGAATACAGTATACTGTATGTTACTAATTTCATGAGGCTTTTCAATGACTGATATTAGTTTCAGCATGTTATTTTTATTATTATTTATTCCCCTCTTGCTTATGCATAATAATTATTTAACATTTACTAAACATATCTTTTTTGAATTGTAATGTTACAGTACAGCTCATCAAGTTATACTGCTCCTTTGATCCTTGGCTGGTTAACATTTTGGTATTATGAGTTCTGTCATATGGTTTTGGGTATACATTGAAGAGGTGTCACTTACCTTCAAAATAAGATCAGCTTGTAATTGTTTTTTCACTGATTTTAATACTAAACTGTAGATTGAACTTATTTTGTTTGGAGCAGTGATTATTAACCTTCATTAAACATTTAATTCTGAAAATATTCAGAATTTCGAAGATTTTGAAAGGAATGCTAGAATTTTACAGGGTTCTAAAGGGTTAAATATAGTTGCCATCTTTGCTGTAAAATACTGTTTTTACATGCATAAAAGTATTATTGCACGTTTGATGTTACCTTCACATTCTGTTCGGACTCTTTCAATCAGCTCCACCCTTAGCCTGCAGACACATTCCTCAAAGCTTTACTCTGCAGTCTATCCTCTTTTACCATCATTCATCATGTCTCAATGAGTGCTTAAAAGCTCCAAACCCAATGATTACATTGCACAAAATATATTTCTTTGGAGTGGGGGTGGGGAGGGGAACATACATAATGATGGGAAGGTCAACAGAGCAGCCGAAAGGTATTAGAAATCTCTCCACCATCTCTTCCGTCTTCACTCATAATGAACACCAGTGATGCTGTGTTATTGTAAAGAATGTAAATGCAGTAATGTAAACTGTTGAGAGTGAGAAACCCCTGGAATCTCCAATATTTCTATATGAGTAGAAATACATGAAAATGTAACATTTGATAGTGGCTTAGTCATCGCTACAGCTAGAGCTACATTTATTCACTTTAAGCATCTTTAGAGCAGTTGAAATTGTTGATATGGTGATACAGGGCGGCACGGTGGTGTAGTTGTTAGCGTTGTCGCCTCACAGCAAGAAGGTCCTGGGTTTGAGCCCCGGGGTCAGCGAGGGCCTTTCTGTGCGGAGTTTGCATGTTCTCCCCGTGTCCGCGTGGGTTTCCTCCGGGTGCTCCGGTTTCCCCCACAGTCCAAAGACATGCAGGTTAGGTTAACTGGTGACTCTAAATTGACCGTAGGTGTGAATGTGAGTGTGAATGGTTGTCTGTGTCTATGTGTCAGCCCTGTGATGACCTGGCGACTTGTCCAGGGTGTACCCCGCCTTTCGCCCATAGTCAGCTGGGATAGGCTCCAGCTTGCCTGCGACCCTGTAGAAGGATAAAGCGGCTAGAGATAATGAGATGAGATGAGATGAGATATGGTGATACAAGTGCCTTAAGTTGAGAAGCAAGTTCAAGCTAATAGCTAAAAGCTAAGGGTTGGTATAGCGAGAGCAACAAACACACACAGGGTACTAAACATCACAACTAATCACTAATTACAACCCTGATTCCAAAAAAGTTGGGACAAAGTACAAATTGTAAATAAAAACGGAATGCAATGATGTGGAAGTTTCAAAATTCCATATTTTATTCAGAATAGAACATAGATGACATATCAAATGTTTAAACTGAGAAAATGTATCATTTAAAGAGAAAAATTAGGTGATTTTAAATTTCATGACAACAACACATCTCAAAAAAGTTGGGACAAGGCCATGTTAACCACTGTGAGACATCCCCTTTTCTCTTTACAACAGTCTGTAAATGTCTGGGGACTGAGGAGACAAGTTGCTCAAGTTTAGGGATAGGAATGTTAACCCATTCTTGTCTAATGTAGGATTCTAGTTGCTCAACTGTCTTAGGTATTTTTTGTCGTATCTTCCGTTTTATGATGCGCCAAATGTTTTCTATGGGTGAAAGATCTGGACTGCAGGCTGGCCAGTTCAGTACCCGGACCCTTCTTCTACGCAGCCATGATGCTGTAATTGATGCAGTATGTGGTTTGGCATTGTCATGTTGGAAAATGCAAGGTCTTCCCTGAAAGAGACGTCGTCTGGATGGGAGCATATGTTGCTCTAGGACCTGGATATACCTTTCAGCATTGATGGTGTCTTTCCAGATGTGTAAGCTGCCCATGCCACACGCACTAATGCAACCCCATACCATCAGAGATGCAGGCTTCTGAACTGAGCGCTGATAACAACTTGGGTCGTCCTTCTCCTCTTTAGTCCGAATGACATGGTGTCCCTGATTTCCATAAAGAACTTCAAATTTTGATTCGTCTGACCACAGAACAGTTTTCCACTTTGCCACAGTCCATTTTAAATGAGCCTTGGCCCAAAGAAGACGTCTGCGCTTCTGGATCATGTTTAGATACGGCTTCTTCTTTGAACTATAGAGTTTTAGCTGGCAACGGTGGACGGCACGGTGAATTGTGTTCACAGATAATGTTCTCTGGAAATATTCCTGAGCCCATTTTGTGATTTCCAATACAGAAACATGCCTGTATGTGATGCAGTGCCGTCTAAGGACCCGAAGATCATGGGCACCCAGTATGGTTTTCCAGCCTTGACCCTTACGCACAGAGATTCTTCCAGATTCTCTGAATCTTTTGATGATATTATGCACTGTAGATGATGATATGTTCAAACACTTTGTAATTTTACACTGTCGAACTCCTTTCTGATATTGCTCCACTATTTGTCGGCGCAGAATTAGGGGGATTGGTGATCTTCTTCCCATCTTTATTTCTGAGAGCCGCTGCCACTCCAAGATGCTCTTTTTATACCCAGTCATGTTAATGACCTATTGCCAATTGACCTAATGAGTTGCAATTTGGTCCTCCAGCTGTTCCTTTTTTGTACCTTTAACTTTTCCAGCCTCTTATTGCCCCTGTCCCAACTTTTTTGAGATGTGTTGCTGTCATGAAATTTCAAATGAGCCAATATTTGGCATGAAATTTCAAAATGTCTCACTTTCGACATTTGATATGTTGTCTATGTTCTACTGTGAATACAATATCAGTTTTTGAGATTTGTAAATTATTGCATTCTGTTTTTATTTACAATTTGTACTTTGTCCCAACTTTTTTGGAATCGGGGTTGTATTATGCTATGCAAGGATACCTAGTTATATCACACACATGTAACACAAGGACTATATTCACTTGTGGTCTTCTAGTGGTGTAATGAACTGCTTAATTTTGGCCAGCCTGCATATTTCCACGCAATGTCAGTGAGCAGTATATACTTACCCAGGCATGTTGTCTTTTTTTTCCCACAGCATGGTTTTACTCCTGCCCGCTCCTGAAGGAATTTTGACTAATCACTCCCACTGCCACGGACACTCTTGACCAATCTCGTCCTTCCTTACAGTTATTATTTTTGTTTGTACTTCACTATGATATTCTTGAATGAACTTATTTGGTTCTATTTCCCAAAATATAAGCAAATTAGTGATTTAAGCCACAGTGACCCTAACCATGATAAAGCAATTACTGATGTATGACTGAATGTGGTAAATGTGTTGTCCAGCACTTTACCACATTCAATATGTTCCCGTATTAGTCAGCATGGCCTTTCTTTTTCCACTGAGCTTTTTATACAAGCTCCAGCCTCAGTGGCTTTTTTGTTATATTCCCAGTACTGGATCCTATGGGACTCAACAAAAAGTGGAGGAGTAAGCAAGTTTTACTTTTGCAAAGGCAAGAGTTGGTGGCCAGATCTGAAGGTGGATGAACAAAAGAAGGCCATATTCATTAACATGGGAAGATAAAAATATAGGGTTGATATAGAGTGATATAGAGTGCAGCATTATGTGACACATTTATTGCGTTCATTCTTTCCTTTTCAATAAATGCTTTATTCTGGTCAAAGTCATGGTGGTTTAAATGACTAATTATTCATATTTTGTGAAATAGAACTGTAACAACTTTATGAGAGAGGGCAATGAGGAACTGGAGACAGGTGCTGCAATTCAAGGTGCGCTTTAATTTTATTTACACTTTTCAGTGACTTCTACTACCACATAGGCACACTATACACACAAACGCACACAGCAAGGTGACACAGCTCTCTCTCCCATTACTGGCTATCTGAAAGATACACAGAAAGACATGCTAATAGACAGCCAATAATTAGACACAGGTGTACTGTGTCACATGTTATCTGTTGGTTCAACCTGACTCCTTGCCATTCACAGCGGATGCTCGACCACACCCTTGCTGTCACATACCCCCATCACCCAATTCAGGCCAGGGAGCTGTCCGGCCTGCAGCTGACTCCCCCCTTGGTGGGAGAGGTAACCTGCTAGCACCATCTGTGCCCCCAGCCTGTGGACAACCTCGAATTTAAAGGGCTGAAGGGCCAGAGACCAATGAGTGATCCACACGTTGGCATCCTTCATGCAGTGGAACCACTGGAGTGGAGCATGGTCGGAACAGAGGGTGAATGGACATCCTAGCAGGTACAGTGGTGCTTGAAAGTTTGTGAACCCTTTAGGATTTTCTATATTTCTGCATAAATATGACCTAAAACATCATCAGATTTTCACACAAGTCCTAAAAGTAGATAAAGAGAACTCAGTTAAACAAATGAGACAAAAATATTATACTTGGTCATTTATTTATTGAG